>NW_001849475.1:127541-134336 GCF_000209065.1 Trypanosoma cruzi
TCCAAAGGGTCTTTTGGTGCCGGCCATGCACACGATCCGTCTTCCCGTCTTTCCCCCGCACGCCTATTTATTGTATCTGAAGAGATCTTTGATGCTTGTATCTTTTCTGGTGTGTATCACGACCCCCCAGAGCATACGAAGCGCCCCATCCATTCCACCACCTCCGGCTATTACGCACGGACGTCGCACCGCACCGCTGACGCTCCACCCGATCTTTCAAATCGCCCGACGCAATCGTCGGGAAGGGCCATGGAGCTCATCCGTAAACGATGCTCGACTGTGGTACGAAGAATCACCGACATCTCCGCTTTGGGCCAATATGAGGAGCGCGAACGAGGTGGCTCGAGAGATGTGGGCGCCGTCAAGGTGGGAGCAGAGAATGTCACTAGCGGGGCAATTCACAACCTTTTGCTGCACGCACGAACTGCCGATGAACGCGGAGAGCTGCGCGGCCTTTTGATGTCAACATTAGATGTGGCGCCATCGACCCGACGGCAGCACGCCAGGATGCTGCGGTCCATGTTGGAAATGAATTGAACCCCGCTGGGCATGATGATTCTGGGGTTACAAAAAATTGCGGCGCGATGGGAGACGAAACAGGCGCGCCCCTTGACAAAGGAAGAGATGAACCAAGTTATCCGCGGCCGAACCGATTGGAGGGAACGTGTTGTCTTACGACTTGCGTGGATAACGGCGAGCTGTTGGCCCGAGATTGCGGCCTTGACACCCAACAATTTTACACTGGAGCCGGACGGGACCTTAATTTTGGATTGGCCCGTGGCGCCGAAGACGGCGAGGGCGGATCCCCACCGCGCCTCGCGGTTCGTGAGGATACGAGGGCAGGACGCGTTCGACACTATAAAGCTATGCAGAACACTTCAAGAGAACGAAAAGCTCACGAATATTACGGCTGCCCACGTGGGGCGAGCTCTGGCTCCTTGGGGTGCCACGGCGCATTCCATAAAATGCGGTGCGTTGAGGCACGCTGCTGAAATTGTGGAGACATACAATTTGGACCCACACGTGATCTCGCAGTTGGTGAAGCACGTCAGTCCGTTCGAAATTCCCCAGAATACTGTTCGATATTTGAGGAGGTACACCACAATGCTGACCCAGGTGTCGTCGCTGGTCGCATTGATGTGAAGGGAGAGACCGCGGAAGGGCAGTAACCCTGGTTGAAAGCAGAGGAGCATTTTTCCACTATTTTAATCACAATCATGCTGCTACAATAACGAGACGCGCGACAAGGACGCGTCTGACCACTCCACAAGATGAACACGCTATCCCGTTACAGCGAGTCAACGTGCCTGTATTGAATCTGGAGTGGATCATGAGTCGGTTCAACCCGGCTACCTTGGAGAGTCTCATGCAAGTTTGGGGACTCGTCGGGCGGTCCCCCTTCCCTCCGTCTTCCTCCGGTAAGGCGCGCGAAGGCTCACGGAGGATTCCAACCGCTGACGCGCGTTTGTTACGAAAGGCGGGAATTATCGAGGACGCTTCGTCCACAATAACAGGCGGATAGATAATGCCTTTTTCGGTTGTGGAGGAGAAAACCGCCGGTTTGCGACGACGATGGATCGCGTGGCCACGCGACAAGAACAGAGACGACCCTTATGAGGCCAATGTTCCTCTTTTACACATTTCCCATTATTTGCTGCCTGTGATGGCTGAGGCCGCTTCCTGCCTGGATGTGAAGGCATCCTTTTTTCAAGTCTCTTTACCGCGGGAGACCCGGCATCTCTTTTGATGCCGCGTGGAGGACGGCACGCTGGTGGAGCTGACACGGCTCCCTATGGGATACAAGGCCATCCCAGAAATCCTCCAGATTATTACTTCAGCAATTGTGGGGGTGACGACGGTGACTTACCGCCTCCGGGCTGCACCTCCATTGGTGCGTGTCGACGTTTGGATCGATGATATACGCATTACGGGGTCGAAAAGCGGTGCGACATTGTGGGAGGCCCAAGTGCTTCGTAATGCGGACGGCCGTCGCGCCACGATGGGGAGGACCGCGAATCGGGCGCCACGCATTACACCTTTCTGGGAGTGCGGTTTGATCATACTCGCCAGGCGGTATCTCTGAGTGAGAAGTTTGTCCGGTCTGTGCGCGCCATGCCGGCGCTCAATTCTTTAACCATCGCGGAAATGGAGGTTATGGCGTCACGCTTTTTATATGCGGCGGCCATTTTGGGCACGCGTTTATGTGACTACTACTTTTTTATCAAGGCAGTGCGACGGCGATTATCCGCACTTAACCGGGGAATCGTGCAGGAGACATCCCCGGCGAACCTTCCGCCGTCAGCGGTTGGTTTGGGCGAGAGATTGCGACACATCATCGAGAACAATCGCAAGCGCATCATCAATCCCACTGAAAAGGCATCGGCCGCCATCATCACGGACGCATCGCTCCATGGATGGGGAGCCGTTTTCCTTCCAGACTCCGGCGACGTTAAAATTGCCGGAGGAAAATGGGAGAGGAAGTCTTTTCTTATCATGCAGGCGGAGGCACGCGCGGTACGCTTAGCCTTATCGGCCTTTTCCGCCATCTTGCCATCCACCATGGACGTTTGGGTGGACAACACTTCGCTGCGAGGAGCGGCGAATAAAGGCAGCTCAAAATCGCACGCGCTGACGTAGGAGCTGCAACGGATATATGAGTTTTTAGACTCTCGCGGAATACAGGCATCCTTTGCATACGTACGGTCAACAGAAAAACCCGAAGACGGCATATTGCGCGGTCGTGTGTTTACACTTCAGGACTTGGCGAAGGGGTGGAACTTGCGAAGGGGAGCGGCGGGGTCTTGTGGCTCCAGGACCCCAAAGTCTGCCACGTCGTAAGCAATGCGTATATATATATCCCATCCGAATAGAGTGAACAGGTCATGATTGTTGCAAACGGATGATATATATATGCATATATATATATAATTACTAGGTGTTAAACTTCGAGGATGTGGTGAACTCACTCTTATTCCGTTTATCCCTTTCTTATTCCTATCTTGTTTGGTTCCTATTATTGATAAACTCAGGATTCGGCCTGCGGCACATAAAATCATTCCCATGTCAAAAGAGAAATTCCCCCGCACCGCCGCACAGCATCATACGTGGGCCACACCATCCACACCCTCAGCTGCATGCTTTCGGAGACACGCGGCCTCCATCAATCCTCGTACTCGCATCGTGCTTCAAGGCGGCGCTCGTCGTCTCACGGCTGAAGGATGCACCAATGGCTTCACAGCTCTTGACAAGGGCCCCGCTGAACCACACTCCTCCGCAGCCCACTGGTTCGGACACCCCAAATCCAAACAGAAGTCTCCTTGCCACGCGCGGCACCACAGACTGCGGTCTTACCATCTCGGGGTCTTCCGCCAAGACCCTCGCGGTGGTGCGGGAAACTTCCGGACAACACTCGTGGCCCGTGTGCGGGCGAGTCAATTCCACAAGATCCACAAATCCCACTCGACAGCGGAAACTCGCCCGTGCATATCCGCCAAAAGAGCTGCCTGTAAAAAGACGCATCCACATCCAGTAAAGCAGCGGTCTCGTCCCACATTGCGCCAAGATACTGCGAAATGTGAAATGGCAGAGCAACCATGACCCCGGCGTCCTCATGGGCGTTGCTTGCCTTTGGCCATGCGATGAACCGCCGTCTCTGTCCTGACGGCTTGTCCAACACCGCCGCAAAAGGCACCGCCAGACCATTCTGCGACGGGCGCTTCCAACGCTTCACAAATACTACCTGCCTTTCCCACAAGCAGCGCATGCTGTACGGAGATCCTCAAATTCATTTCGTTCCCATCGCTCGTCTAAATGACGGACCGTAACACAGTGTCCTTCCACAAATCGTCAACACAGCCGCGTGCCGTTGAATTCGTCCGCCATCGGATCCACTTCAGGGATGAAAAGTGCACAGGCCCACTCGTCGCCGGGGCAACCAATCCTCCTCCTCCCGCAACGCAACCCGACGGCTATGGGTGCGCCAAACGATGCTGCGGCCCTCAGGAAAGATGGTCGTGTGCCGTCCCTCCCCGGCGACAATTGTGCCCACAGCACCGTCGCCCGGCGCACCAACTCGTTTCCAGCAAAGATAACAGCTGCGCCGACGTCTTGGTGAGGTGTCCCAAGGCATCACCACGAGCGCGGCGTTGAGAGGAAACCCATGCCGAGCGGCCGCACCCGGAAATTGATGATGATTCCCCACCTGTGCGCGCCCAGAAGGCATTGCTTCCGGAGCCGAAAGTCCCTTTTTTTGTGTGTGTAGTTCTCCTTGAGCAGCTTCACTCGGCACGTCGTGTTGTATTTTCCAATCCGACCACATTTGCGGCATCGTGCTTCATTGGGCGGGGATGCGGCATGCTCTTTGTTTGCTCTCGGAACCTCCTGGGGGAATGGGCGGTCCCATTTCTGGGCACTTCGACAGCACCCTGAATGTCCTCGACCCGCGCTCCAGCATCGTTATTCACTGTCCCGAGGATCCATTTGACTGAGTGTACGCAGTCGCCCTGACAACTGGCAAGATTCCATAAGCATCTCTTCCTCGCGAATGGCGCACGCCCAGGACGCACCGTTCCCCTCACGGCTGTCTGCATGCCAGGACCTGACGCAGCCGGCGTCGGAAGGGTGACCCAAGACGCATCCAGGAGCTGTGGCCAGGCGTTGCACACATCATGCATTTCAATACGCCGTCAAATGGTGCGACTGCAATCCTCCGGACAAATCCCTGCCTCCCACGGATTCCCCACTTGGTCCCCCGTGTGCCCCGTGGGCCGAGTGACAGCTCTAATTCCTCTGGCACGTCATGAATTTGCAGGATATTTCAGTTGTCTCGGCCGTATGGGACGCACTCCAACTTCCCGTGGCAGAAGCGGTGGAGAATCGTGACGGGCCTGGCTGAGTGCTGATGCACGCCAGTTTGTCGTCCCATTTACGGCTATGAGCAAATTTTGCAACGGCGCCAATCGAATGCGCACCGCATGGAACTGCGCGTGGACATCTGAGCTGCATTTCAGTATTTTTGCTCCTCCAACCGAGCCCAAGCGCGCTCATATGGGCGCTGCAGCGCCAACTGCCTTCCCTCAGGTGCCGCCCAATTGCTCCAAACAGCGGTGTGCTTATTCCTCTTCAGAGAGGCTCGAATGGACTCAGGGTTCCTCGGCACGGTGATGGCAGCGACAGAGTGTCGCAACGAGGTGCAATTCATCCCTTTGTCCTGGCCCCGCCTTGCAACGAATTCGCCGCCCGCTAATGGTGAGAACGCCGCCCACGTGGTGGCTCAATGGCGGGCAAGTCGCTGGGCAAAGACAAAGTGGATGAAGTGCCGCTGGACCGCACAACCTCAGAATGTGGTTGTGGGCGTGTCTGTCTCGTGGACACCGTCCAATCCACAAATCCACCCATAAATTCCTCCCTCAATAAATATTCTTTGCGCTAGGCTTCACAAGAATAGATAGGAGAGAATAACCGCCTGGACCGCTGCCCGAATCCTAAAATTATCTAAAGAAATCAAGCAAAAGAGGGAAAAGGGGTAAATGGAGAGGCAGCGGCCTCGCCACATCCTCAATGCTTGCTCCAATTAAATACATGTATATTCGGGAAGCCACTCTCCTGACACGGTGCGGTCTATTCAGATGGATGATGTTTATTCATTACGAAGTGGAAAAATTTGTGCTCTTCCAACCACAAGACCCCGCCGAAAGTTAGGAATCAAAAGAGGATGAGTGAGAAAGCAAAAAAGAAAAAAAGCATTCGTCTTGCCGTTATCGGTTCCTCGACTCCTTCCATCGCGGTGTTGCAGAGCATTCGAAAGATGGGCAATGATCGTAAATAAATATATTCGCCTTTCATGGAGGATATATTAATTTGGGCAACCAACATTCCTCGCGTTCATCCTCTTCACAAGCTCCCAGAAGAAGACATTATTATTGCGTGTTCCTCTAGACACACCTCCGTTCACACCATTCCTCTTGTAACCATAAAAAAAAAAACCGGAAAATGACAAACAAATTTAAAAGAAAAAAAATACTACGCTCCAACAATACAAATGGCTTCTTTTCTATAAATGCTGCTCCACACACGCACTGTTTCTTTTGCGTTCTTGACGCACGATCCGGTTCAATTTGGAAAAATAATAATTTGACCTAAAGTAAATAGCAGAGAAAAAACAGAGACCGCTCAGGGCCGCACACACATGTATATATATATATATATTACTATCAAAGCATCTCCTTTCAATTGGGGATAAATGTACCCGTAAGGAATTAAAAATGATTAAACAAAACAAATTAACAGTACTGACCAACAAATGGCACATTCCCAATTGAACGATTACAACACGCGTTTTTTGTTGTTGTTGTTTTTTCACAAAATAATTAACACATTGACACAAAAATAAGAACCAGCATAATCAATGGAATCGGGGGAAAAGCTGACAACAAACTGCTCACGTCTCCACCTCCATTAATTGTATCGAAGACAATACATACATCGTCGTACTTTGGACACAAAATCCTCCCTCCCGTGAACAGCCCAGCTGGTGTAATACTGCTGCCCTCCGGGCATTTGTGCCACGTATCATCTCCAAGGTACCGCACGCTCACCTCGCCCTTGTCACACGACACCTCGGCGCAGACGTCACCAACAGGACCCATGAAATCGGCAAGTTCATCCCCCTTTAGGCACTTTGATCTCGGACCAACGCGGCTCCCACGCATAACGGTTGCGTCCCCATTACTGCACCTAGTTTTGATATTCGGTCGAATGTAAGGGCAGAAGTCCATTAAAAGGTCGGGAACACCG
>NW_001849475.1:134436-136051 GCF_000209065.1 Trypanosoma cruzi
AAGGCCTCCTGCGGGCCAATTGGCGCGCTTGTGGAAGTTGGCTGATCCTGCGGCAGCAGAGATCGCCTCCTGGCACTGCTGTTTCGATGTCGTGTGGCGTCTGGGTTGTGTGCGCAGCGACTTCTGTGCTGTGCGGTGCTTCTCCGTATAGGGAAAGCCATGTCACAGAAATCGCATTTGAGCTCGGGAAGCGGTGGAAGGCGCTCCGGACGAAATGGCCGACAGTGACTGACGAGATTCGAGAATCCCGTCAATATAGAATCACAGTACGGACATTTCTCCTTCCGACGACGTGTGATGGTCCGTCTCCTTACTGGAGAGACGTCTTCGTCCCTTGCCAACGGGGGAACAGTGTCCATCCCCGGTGCAGTTGGATCGTTGTTAGAGCGCATATATGCAGACTGTTCTGGTGAGATGTTGCAGAAACGGCATTGGTTCGTGCAATCTCTCACAGCCCAGTATAGTCGACCCCAGAGCTCAGATTCGCCGCACCTTGCCCTTGCGAGGTGAACCAGTTCCTGACAGTGAAGAACTTCCTGAGTGATCAGGTCCTTGCCGCTGAGATCTGATGGCCTTGTGCCGCAAAGCAAGTAGCGATGAGTCTCTTGACGAATCGTACTACGCCACTTGTTGGTGAGCCGGGTAGTAAAACATGTCAGCAGATCCGTATGCCATAAAGGTGCTATTCTATGTTCCGTGTATTGTCCAGTTGCCATAGTCTGCGCCGCATGCTGATCTGCAAGCTCGTTAGCATGTATTCCACAATGTCCGTAACAAAACTGCAGGTGCACGGACCAGCCAGCACACGCCAGTGTCAAGAGACGCTGCCAGATCTGATCCTCCGTCCGGTCTGTCTGACTGAGCGGGCCCTTGTTTAGAGCCGCAAGAAGAGACTGACTGTCTGTAACCACAAGCAGGGTTTTGTGCTTGTAGCGGATACAAGGGATAATCGGCTTCTCCAGGGCCAGGAGCAGCGCACAGCACACACTCTCTCCAAGCAGCTCATATCATGTGGCATCACCGCACGGCAACCCCATCGTGATGAGCAGCCATGAAGCGGGGATGCGAAGAGTAATCCAGACGAACCTCCTTTCACCGTCGTTCTCTCGAGGTGCTCGACAACAGGCGTGCCGGCGGTGCAATGATCATGAGCGTTTCTTCCGCACCGCACCACCTGCCATCCCTTTGCGTTAAGGTCGCCGTGTTCGCCGTTGCTCTCTCCACCGCCCCATGACCACGCCGGCCCTTCCAACACGGCGGGTCGGAGCGTCGCCAAAAGCTGCCCCAAAAGCCAACACACCGGATCCATGGTGCGTTCTGTGACCCTCCGCAGCACTGAGAGTTCCTCCAGCAGCGCAAAGGCCGTCCGCCGTGTGCGCGCCTCTTGCGTGCGGGAGGAAGTCCCTCCGCAGCACCTCCCAGGGGCTGCTAGCGACAACGTATACGCACGTGTGCTACAACCCGTCCCTCCGTGGCTATGGGATCTGGCTCCAAGCGCTTTTTGTTGTTGTTTCTCGTGTTTCCTCAAATAAATTCGACGACCCGCACGCCGGCCACCATCGTCGAGCACGTCCGCCCTGCTGAGTGGAGACGTGAAGGAGAGCCCCGGCCCCCG
>NW_001849475.1:136151-140381 GCF_000209065.1 Trypanosoma cruzi
CATGTTTTGTCTATTGCCGGCAGCGCCGGGCAGCGGAGTGGATGCGGACTTGTTTCATTGCACAATTCACGTTCGCCGGTTTTCACGATGTCTGGTTGATGCCCGTGGCGTGCCGTGCGGAAGCGGGTCAGTCCGTCATTGCTTTAGTGCTAAAAGCCGCATGTGGGGCAGCGAAACTCCACCAGTGGTGATCCCATCGGGGTCTCGTCGGCGGGCGAATTGTGTTTGGCACCCGTTCCCGCGCGCCGCCAGCCGCCAACAATTCCCCCGCCCCCAAAGCAGTAAACCGCTCCATCCATGCATAGACGCGTCTGTCGCCAACATGGCAGGAGCTGGCGAGGCTGCCCCAAGGCAAAAGAGCTCCTTCTCCGGCAATTTGCGGGGCCGCTCGTGCCGCAGTTTCGGTGTGTATGGCGGCATGTCTGCGGGATCGTGAGGACACGACAGTCGGGGATGCAATATGTTGAAAAAACAAGAGCTAATGTCAAAAGAGAGAATCCCCCGCACCACCGCGCAGCATCATACGGGGACCACACCATCCACACCCTCAGCTGCATGCTTTGGGAGAAACGCGGCCTCCCTCAATCCTCGTATTCGCATCGTGCTTCAAGGCGGCGCTCGTCGTCTCACGGCTGAAGGATACACCAATAGATTCACATCTCTTGACAGGGGCCCCGCTGAACCACGCTCCTCCGCAGCCCACTGGTTCGGACACCCCAAATCCAAACAGAAGTCTCCTTGCCACGCGCGGCACCACAGACTGCGGTCTTACCATCTCGGTGTCTTCCGCCAAGACCCTCGCGGCGGTGCGGGGAACTTCCGGACAACACTCGTGGCCCGTGTGGGGCGAGTCAATTCCACAAGATCCACAAATCCCACTCGACAGCCGAAACTCGCCCGTGCACATCCGCCAAAAAAGCCACCTGTAAAAAGACGCATCCACATCCAGTAAAGCGGCGGTCTCGTCCCACAATGCGCTAAGATACTGTGAAATGTGAAATGGCAGAGCAAACGTTACCTCAGCGTCCTCATGGGCGTTCCGTGCCTTTGGCCATGCGATGGACCGCCGTCTCTGTCCTGACGGCTTGTCCAGCACCGCCGCAAAAGGCACCGCCGGCCCACCCCGCGACGGTCACTTCCAACGCTTCACAAATACTACCTGCCTTTCTCAAAAGCAGCGCATGCTGTGCGGAGATCCCCAAATTCATTTCTTTCCCATCGCTCGTCGAGGTGACGGACCGTAACACAGTGTCCTTCCACAAATCGTCAACACAGCCGCGTGCCGTTGAATTCGTCCGCCATCGGATCCACTTCAGGGAGTAAAAGTGCACAGGCCCACTCGTCGCCGGGGCAACCAATCCTCCTTCTCCTCCCGCAACGCAACCCGACGGCTATGGGTGCGCCAAACGATGCTGTGGCCCTCAGGAAAGATGGTCGTGTGCCGTCCCTCCCCGGCGACAATTGTGCCCACAGCACCGTCGCCCGGCGCACCAACTCGTTTCCAGCAAAGATAACAGCTGCGCCGACGTCTTGGTGAGGTGTCCCACGGCATCACCACGAGCGCGGCGTTGAGAGGAACCCATGCCGCGCGGTCACACCCGGAAATTGATGATGATTCCCCACCTGTGCCGGCCCAGAAGGCATTGCTTCCGGAGCCGAAAGTCCCTTTTTTTGTGTGTGTGGTTCTACTTCCGCAGCTTCACTCGGCACGTCGTGTTGTATTTTCCAATCCGACCACATTTGCGGCATCGTGCTTCATTGGGCGGGGATGCGGCATGCTCTTTGTTTGCTCTCGGAACCTCCTGGGGGAATGGGCGGTCCCATTTCTGGGCATTTCCACAGCACCCTGGATGTCCTCGACCCGCACTCCAGCATCGTTATTCACTGTCCCGAGGATCCATTTGACTGAGTGTACGCAGTCGCCCTGCCAACCGGCAAGATTCCATAAGCATCTCTCCCCCGCGAGTGGCGCACGCCCAGGACACACCGTTCCCCTCACGGCTGTCTGCATGCCGGGACCTGGCGCAGCCGGCGTCGGAAAGGTGACCCAAGACGCATCCAGGAGCTGTGGCCAGGCGTTGCGCACATCATGCATTCCAATACGCCGTCAAATGGTGCGACTGCAATCCTCCGGACAAATCCCTGCCTCCCACGGATTCCCCACTTGGTCCCCCGTGGGCCCCGTGGGCCGAGTAACAGCTCTAATCCCTCTGGCACTTCATGAATTTGCAGGATATTTCAGTTGTCTCGGCCGTATGGGACGCACTCCAACTTCCCGTGGCAGAAGCGGTGGAGAATCGTGACGGGCCTGGCTGAGTGCTGATGGTCGCCAGTTTGTCGTCCCATTTACGGCTATGAGCAACTCCTGCAACGGCGCCAATCGAATCCGCACCGCCTGGAACTGCGCGTGGGCGTTTGAGCTGCATTTCAGTATTTTTGCTCCTCCAACCAAGCACAAGCGCACTCATATGGGCGCTGCAGCGCCAACTGCCTTCCCTCAGGTGCCGCGCAATTGATCCAAACAGTGGTGTGCTTCTTCCTCTTCAGAGAGGCTCGAATGGACTCAGGGTTCCTCGGCATGGTGGTGACAGCGACAGAGTGTCGCAACGAGGTGCAATTCATCCCTTTCTCCTGGAACCGCCTTGCAACGAATTCGCCGCCCGCTAATGGTGAGAACGCCGCCCACGTGGTGGCTCAATGGCGGGCTAGTCGCTGGGCAAAGACAAAGTGTCGTTGGACCGCACAACCTCAGAATGTGGTTGTGAGCGTGTCTGTCTCGTGGACACCGTCCGAGCCATGAATCCACCCATAAATTCCTCCCTCAATAAATATTCTTTGCGCTAGGCTTCACAAGAATAGATAGGAGAGAATAATCGCCTGGGCCGCTGCACGAATCCTAAAATTATCTAAAGAAATCAAGCAAAAGAGGGAAAAGGGGTAAATGGAGAGGCAGCAGATTCGCCACATCCTCAATGCTTGCTCCAATTAAATACATGTATATTCGGGAAGCCACTCTCCTGACACGGTGCGGTCTATTCAGATGGATGATGTTTATTCATTACGAAGTGGAAAAATTTGTGCTCTTCCAACCACAAGACCCCGCCGAAAGTTAGGAATCAAAAGAGGATGAGTGAGAAAGTAAAAAAAAAAAAAAGCATTCGTCTTGCCGTTATCGGTTCCTCGACTCCTTCCATCGCGGTGTTGCAGAGCATTCGAAAGATGGGCAATGAACGTAAATAAATATATTCGCCTTTCATGGAGGATATATTAATTTGGGCAACCAACCTCCCTCGCGTTCATCCTCTTCACAAGCTCCCAGAAGAAGACATTATTATTGCGTTTTCCTCTAGACACACCTCCGTTCACACCATTCCTCTCGCAACCATTAAAAAATAAAAATAAAAAAAACCCGGAAAATGACAAAAAAATTCAAAAGAAAAAAAAATAATACGCTCCAACAGTACAAATGGCTTCTTTTCTATAAATGCTGCTCCACACACGCACTGTTTCTTTTGCGTTCTTGACGCACGATCCGGTTCAATTTGGAAAAATACTAATTTGACCTAAAGTAAATAGCAGAGAAAAAACAGAGACCGCTCAGGGCCGCACACACATGTATATATATATATATATATATTACTATCAAAGCATCTCATTTCAATTGGGGATAAATGTACCCGTAAGGAATTAAAAATGATTAAACAAAACAAATTAACAGTACTGACCAACAAATGGCACATTCCCAATTGAACGATTACAACACGCGTTTTTTGTTGTTGTTGTTTTTTCACAAAATAATTAACACATTGACATAAAAATAAGAACCAGCATAATCAATGGAATCGGGGGAAAAGCTGACAACAAACTGCTCACGTCTCCACCTCCATTAATTGTATCGAAGACAATACATACATCGTCGTACTTTGGACACAAAATCCTCCCTCCCGTGAACAGCCCAGCTGGTGTAATACTGCTGCCCTCCGGGCATTTGTGCCACGTATCATCTCCAAGGTACCGCACGCTCACCTCGCCCTTGTCACACGACACCTCAGCGCAGACGTCACCAACAGGACCCATGAAATCGGCAAGTCCATCCCCCTTTAGGCACTTTGATCTCGGGCCAACGCGGCTCCCACGCATAACGGTTGCGTCCCCATTACTGCACCTAGTTTTGATATTCGGTCGAATGTAAGGGCAGAAGTCCATTAGAAAATCGGGAACACCGCCAAG
>NW_001849475.1:140481-165582 GCF_000209065.1 Trypanosoma cruzi
TGAGGCAGAGCTTCCTCACTTCCCAAGTGTCCGCCTCATGTTTTGTCTAATAGCCGGCAGCGCCGGGCAGCGGAGTGGATGCGGACTTGTTTCATTGCACAATTCACGTTCGCCGGTTTTCACGATCTCTGGTTGATGCCCGTGGCGTGCCGTGCGGAAGCGGGTCAGTCCGTCATTGCTTTAGTGCTAAAAGCCGCATGTGGGGCAGCGAAACTCCACCAGTGGTGATCCCATCGGGGTCTCGTCGGCGGGCGAATTGTGTTTGGCACCCGTTCCCGCGCGCCGCCAGCCGCCAACAATTCCCCCGCCCCCAAAGCAGTAAACCGCTCCATCCGTGCATAGACGCGTCTGTCGCCAACATGGCAGGAGCTGGCGAGGCTGCCCCAAGGCAAACGAGCTCCTTCTCCGGCAATTTGCGGGGCCGCTCGAGCCGCAGTTTCGGTGCGTATGGCGGCACGTCTGCGGGATCGTGAGGACACGACAGTCGGGGATGCAATATGTTGAAAAAACAAGAGCTAATGTCAAAAGAGAGAATCCCCCGCACCGCCGCACAGCATCATACGGGGACCAGACCATCCACACCCTCAGCTGCATGCTTTCGGAGACACGCGGCCTCCCTCAATCCTCGTACTCGCATCGTGCCTCAAGGCGGCGCTCGTCGTCTCACGGCTGAAGGATGCACCAATAGATTCACAGCTCTTGACAAGGGCCCCGCTGAACCACACTCCTCCGCAGCCCACTGGTTCGGACACCCCAAATCCAAACAGAAGTCTCCTTGCCACGCGCGGCACCACAGACTGCGGTCTTACCATCTCGGGGTCTTCCGCCAAGACCCTCGCGGCGGTGCGGGGAACTTCCGGACAACATTCGTGGCCCGTGGGGGGCGAGTCAATTCCACAAGATCCACAAATCCCACTCGACAGCGGAAACTCGCCCGTGCATATCCGCCAAAAGAGCTGCCTGTAAAAAGGCGCATCCACATCCAGTAAAGCAGCGGCTTCGTCCCATAATGCGCCAAGATACTGCGAAATGTGAAATGGCAGAGCAACCATGACCCCGGCGTCCTCATGGGCGTTGCTTGCCTTTGGCCATGCGATGAACCGCCATCTCTGTCCTGACGGCTTGTCCAACACCGCCGCAAAAGGCGCCGCCGGTCCACCCCGCGACGGGCACTTCCAACGCTTCACAAATACTACCTGCCTTTCTCACAAGCAGCGCATGCTGTACGGAAATCCTCAAATTCAATTCGTTTCCTTCGCTCGTCGAGGTGACGGACCGTCGAGCAGCAGCCCCTTCGACCCCAATGCTCGGAAAGGATCTGCCCGAGCGAGGTGGCCGATAGGCGTCCGAACGGCGACGCCCAATGCGCAAGCAATCCTTACTTCAGCCAACCCCCCAAATCCGGTGGCCCATTCCGAAGCGAATGGATATATCGAGTTCCTGATATAAGGCGGTCCCCGCCGTAGACCCTCGCACCGTTCCCTTTTTGTGCAGAACCCTCTAAAGTCTTCGGGACGGTGCTCTGCTGCTGGCCCTCGCGGCAGACCGTGCAACTCAACGATGAAAGTTCAGTCGAGCTGCTGACCATATCCTGAAATTGTCTAAATAAAACAGCATACCACGGGGAAAGGAGGGGTGATGGAGAGGCAGTGGGTTCGCCACATCCTCGTTCTTTGCTCCAATTATATTTATATTTGCAGATATATATTATTATGATAAAAAATACCGTGAAATGGTGAGCCCTATCCGGACTGAAGATACTTTTTACTGGCGAAGTGGTACACTTTGGGGAATTCCAGCCAGCGAACCCCACCGCGAGGTGGGGAAACAAAAAAGGGGGTGAGTGGTACGGCAGAAACAAAAACAAAAATTTTCACCGTGCCGCTATCGGTTCCTTCACTCGATCCATCGAGGCCTTTAAAAAACACGTAAAAAAAAATATATTACAGAAATATATACTCATCTTATCAGGACATATAGCAATTCAGACATCCAGTTCTCCTCGCGAACAATTGTTTCAGAAACTCCCCTTTTGTGTTGCGGCGAACGTCATCGTGGATGCCACCGTTCTCACTTTTGGCCGTCCCATCAATTACTGCCAACACTCGGTAATCCTCAGCATGTCACCTTTCAAACTCCAAGGTATAGATTCCCCTCCCTCCCCCAGTTCACAAAATGAACTTCGTCCTGCCGCTCCCAAGCTCAAGACTAATACTTGGCAATGGGCGCTGTGTACACTCTTTCCAGTTCGGAAGAAATGAGCACTGCCCATATGTGTATTTGCAAAATCCAATCACTTCTCAAGTCATCACTGAACACTATAAAACTCTTCCACGCCTTTCTTAGTGGTTTCCAGCTGCTGCTTCAGTCGCTTATTCTCAGCAAGCAGTGCAGCCTCCCGCCCGCGATGCGCACGTTGAAAATTATTCATTTTATACTTGGCATTTTTCAGCTGCTGCTTCAGTCGCTTATTCTCAGCAAGCAATGCAGCCGCCTGCTCGACATGTGCACGTTGAAACCCTTCCACTTCCTTCTTGGTGTTTTCCAGCTCCCGCGCCAGTTGTTCCCTCTCTTCTTGGAGCACTTTCTTTTCCCCGTCAAGATCCTCCGTTACCATACTGAGAGATCGTGGTGCCTCGCACCCGTCCACTGGGAAGCCTGTTGTTTCCCACTCACAACTGTTCCGCGGCGTGTACGACGCCTCTGTTGGAGTGTCCAGGTTGCACCACTTCTCGGACTCACTTGACATGGCTGTGTTCAACCGAGGATGAAGGCAGCAGAAGGAAGAATATCCTTACTCTTTTAAAGCGCCTTGACACCCCAAATGTTATATTTGTATGCACTTATTTATACATTGCGCCAGAAAGAAGCGAATAAAAAAGAAAAGAAAAAATCAACAACTCAGTAAATAAATATATATATACACCGGTTCCTTTTTAGGGCAAGCCCTTTTGGTTTTCACAGGGAATTTTCTGAATATCTTCGCGCAGAATTTATTTATTTTTGTTAAGCCACGACCAGCACAATTGCATACCACCGCACACACAGATATATATATATATGTGCTTTTTGAATAAACGTGAAAAATGGATCAGCTTTCTAGGTAAGCCCGGAATTCTCTTGTCATGACAGGGCGGTCCCCGAGGACGAGCCAGAGTTCATGTGCGGTGAGAGTTTCCTGTCGCATCAAAAGTCCAGCCACCACGCGGGTTTTGTCAAGGTATTGGTTTAATATCGTCCGTGCCCCTTTCAAAGCCACTTCCAAGAGACGATGAACGGCTTGATCCACGACATCTTCCTTCACCGGACCAAAGGGTTTTTGAATACTATCTTCCTGATCCAATTGATATCCAAAGTGCCCAATGGTTTCCGGGTCCATACCATAAGTACAGACAAAATGTCGAGCCTTATTCGTTGCGGACTGTACATCCTCCGCGGCGCAGGTGGAGATGTCTTGAAAAAAGTATTCCTCAGCCACATATCCACCCAATTGGGCCACTAAATTCTGCATCAGTTGCTCCTGAGTAAAAATAAATGTTGTTTGCGGTAATTTTTGCGTGACACCCGTGCGGTGACGTCCACGAGGGAGAATCGTCGTCTTGACCACAGGGTCTGTCTTATCCTGAAACCAGTGAAGGATAACAACCCCGGCCTCGTGGAACGCAATACGTTCCCGCTCAGTCTCACTCAACTTCACTGCACTTCGTTCCAATCCAACCAAAACACGTTCAACCGCCTGATGGAAATGTTGTTGCGTGACATGGTCCTTCTTTTCACGAGCGGCCTGAATAGCGGCCTCATTGCAAATATTAAATATATCCGCCCCGCTACACCCTGGAGTAAGTGCGGCCACGATCCTTGCATACTCGTGGATGTTACTCGACGCCTCCAATTTTAATGGGCTCAGGTGGACCTTGGCAATCGCCTCCCGATCCTTATAAGAGGGCTTTTCAAGCGTTATTTTCCGATCAAACCGCCCAGATCGGGTGAGAGCGTTGTCAAGGATATCCACACGATTCGTGGCCGCAAGAACCATTATCCCAGTGGCGTCCTTAAACCCGTCCAGCTCCGAGAGAAAAGCATTCAACGTGCCCCTCGAGCTCCCTCCTCCTGTCTCTGTTTTGCGTTTCCGGCCAAAGGCATCAATTTCGTCCACAAACACCACACAAGGCTTATGCTCATGCGCCTGGCGGAAGAGCTCACGCACTCGCTGCGCCCCAACACCAACGTACACTTCCTCAAACTCGCTTCCGGAACAGCTAAGGAACGGCACCATCGCCTCTCCCGCAACTGCCTTCGCCAGCAGTGTTTTCCCCACACCGGGAGGCCCATCCAAGAGAACCCCCTTGGGGAGCTTTGCCCCTAATGCCTGGTAACGGGCAGGATTCTTCAAGAAGTCAATCACCTCCACAACCTCGTGTTTTGCCTCCGTTAAACCGGCAACATCCGCTAATCGAGTGGAGACGGAGATTTCGCGTTTAAAATTAAATCGACTCTTTTCTGCAACAACAGATGCCATTTTTGCCGAACGACTGAAGGTGGAGTTGGTCGCCGCTAGAAAAGGCAACAGACACAAAAGCAACATTGGAACCCATGGGTAATATGAATGGAATAAAATAAGAATATCCATGTTCTTGTCACAAGTGGCCTCAAATGCCCTGTAGTCCACAAAGTTTCGAATACCCAGATATTTTCCCTTCTCGTCAAGAAATGCCGCTGTATGCTTCGACAAATCTACAGCGATCGCCGCATAGTTATTGATTTCCCCAACCATATACGACCTCAAAACGTACATTCGAGCCATGAGAACGCCCGCCAAGAGAAAACAAACAATTCCTATCCGGCGTATTCGCTTCCATTTGAGAGCCTTAGCCGCCAAATTCATTGTTAAAATACGCTCCTCAGGTGACATGGTGTAGGCGCGTTTTACGGATTCCGCGGGAACACGCGTAAATGGCATCCTCCCCAAAATGTATTTTGAATAAAAGGCCTCAAAGCCCTTTGGATGACGCTTCCCTGAAAGAAGACCCTCTGTGGAAGACGTGGAGTTATTGAAGGGTCTCGACTCCTCTCCGCCCTCCTTTTCTTTTCCTACATCATTGCTCTTGTTACTATCAATATTATTGTTATTATCATTCTTCCCACCACCCGTGGCGCAAAAACGAACTCGCGTGTTCAGCGCATGGGCAAAAAACGGCGACGCACCAGTGACTCGAAGAACACGGAACATTTCAGGCTCCTGCTGCGTTTTTCACTCTCCTTCTCCTCTCTCTCTCTCGTTATTTCTGCTTCCTTCTTCTGTGGCTGCTTTTCCCCTCGTGACGGAGCGGTGTATGCTTGCGTGCGCGTGCCAATGCTTGCATACATTTTAAATGTCAACAGCAAATCCCCCACACACAAACAAAGACACGCAAAAAAAAAAAAAAAAGAAAAAAAAAAATCTGAAGCACCGCAAAAGACAAAACAAGCCAAAAACACGAAAACTAGTCCATAAAGAACAAGACACCCTGCCGCCATGTTAAAATTCATTCATTAACTGAAGAAACAGCAAAAAAAAAAAAAAGAACTAAATAGGTAAAACATCCCTCTCAAAAATACGCGCACGAACAATTTCAGTAGTGGAAAAAACAACAAATGCCAGAAGGAAAAGGAATCCGAGCAACGCAGCAATTTAGGAGCAGGCTCGTACCACAAACGAGTTGAATCGGCTCATTTGAGCATGGAGCTCCCTCGATGGGGCGTAGAAACGAGAGAGATGGGCCTTTGCTCGTTCCGCAAAGGCGCCTCTCTCCTCCTCGGAGAGTGCAAAGTAAGCAAGACGAATGTAGTCGTCCGCAAACTCCGAATAGTTTTCTCCGTAGATTTGGCGGTCCAGCTCCACCTTGGCCAATAGGTGTTCCACGCATTTTTTGTTGTCCTTCAGGCGATTAAATGCCCTCGCCAAAGCCATATGTGTTTTCGGAATCATAGATTGCGGGGGTCGGGGTGGTGGGCACAGGTGTTCCATGGCAATGGTATAGCTTTGCGACAAGACTGTGACAGCCACGTCATATTGACCCTCACGTATCAATCGGCACCCTTTCTGATACAAATCACTGGCTTGAATGTAATAACCCTTCTTTTCAACTGTGACGCGTTCCTCTTTGGTATCCACACAGGCCCGGCAGTTACATATAAATCCACATCGTTCAGCAAGGGCGCGACGCCGGAACTGCGCACTAACAGCCTTGTACGTTGTCATATTGTGATAGGAAATGGTAAGTTCCTCACCCGCAGGAATAGGACGTATGGCACGAATGGCGAGGTAAAGAGAGCAGCCAAGTGGATTCCCCACAAATGAGGCAAAACAGTTTGGGTCACAAGAGTGACGGTATTGCGAAGCAGACACATACAGCGCCTTCCCGACGGGTATGGGCCGCGACTCATCAATGAACGCCTCTCGAGTTTCAGAATTGATTGTTACCTGTGACCCTGTCCAAAACTTTATCTCAAAGCTGCACAACATCACTTGACGCTGAGCAAGGCGCAAACGATCCACATCCTCTAAACTCACGGCATCCAACACGAGTGCACAGAGGCTCACAGCGGTTTCATAGCCCCCAATGACGGCCGCAGGGTGCAACTCACCCGTAAAGTCCCCACGAAGCGAGTGACACCCGGAAACTGCACAATCAGAACACATCATGCGACTTGCAATCAGGGCATCGATAGGACACAACTGAAAAAAGGGGTTTGCGGTCTCGTGTTGGCCATAGCGTTCCCAACTCAGGCGGGCGCACACCTCACCACAAAAGAGCCCTCGAGATAATTTTCCCCTTTCACGATAGGCGCTTCCAGGATACAAGGCTTGTGTCACGCGTAGGCAGTAGCAGCAGCGTATGCCCCAATGATCATCATATAACGCATGGACAACGGGTGCTTCCGTGATAATCTCTCCGGGTTCCAAGTGCCTTTTTGCCTCTACCCCTTTCATATTACCGTTGTAATTGATGTCATTCAAATGAGGGGAAGAAATTCCTCCTCCAAGTAAATTCACTGCCTCATCCTCACTCCTGCCAAAATCTGCATGTAGGATTTTGGAGATTACAGTTGCTGCATTTGCAGAATCCACATTTAAAATGGCTGCCGCATGGATATCCTTTTTGCCCTCTTCTTCAAACCCCAGCTTTTGCAGGCATACACCACGACGCTCCAATGCCTCCCAGTTGTTTGGCATAACTGTGAAAGCAGCATGGGTGTCTGCCAACGCCTCCATAAAACGTGCTTGTGCCAAAAAAACTTTGCTGCGGTGATAGAGGAGTGATGCTAAGGTGTCATCTTGACTGGCATACATCACTCCCCGAGTGTACATTAGCACACTTTCGTTCATTTTTCCAAAATCATAGGCCTTATGTCCTTCTTCCTTCCACTTCTCGGCCCCATCATTGTTCAAATCAGAGGCCCCTTGAACCTCCTGCTTTAGATTTTCCAGCAGACTAGCAAGACGAGGGGCATCCTCCCTCTGCAAATGGGCCAAAATCTCCTTCACAGGACGAGTGCCGCTGTCGGGGGGCAATATCTTCGCGAGCGCCAGCAGCGGGTTTCTTAGCGTCCCCAGGTTGGCGGCCGCCTCTCGTCTCGCCTGGGCCTGAGACGCCACGTCGGGCGGCACACCACCGTTCATGTCGCCGTCGATCCCTCCCTTCTCTCTATGTGAGCCCAGAAGGAAAAAAGCAAAAAGAAAAGAAAAAAAAGCCGATCCTACCAAAGCAAGTGTGGGAAAGATATATATATATATATATATATATATATTTATTTATTTATTTATTTATTTAAATAAAAATAAAGAAAACGGGCAGTTTGCGGGCAAAACCGAAGCCGTGCACAACACAGCGAATCAACGCGTTGATAACAGCAGACCAAATGCTGTGTTCGGTTGTTGTTGTTGTTGTTGTCATATATACATATATATTGGCTCGCCTTTTAAAAAGTAACGTAACGACTTTGAGACATCCGCATCTTCTCCTTTATTTTTATTTTTATTTGTTTTTTGTTTTGTTTTGTTTTGTTTCACAAAAAAAAAAAAAATAATAATAATATATATTTAAAATTAAATAACACAAATTAACTTTTTTTTTTTTTTTCGAGGGCGTTCTTTGAGTGCCTCTTAATTCCGTTTCACTAACCCCCCTTTCCCCTCCCCTCTCCCAGCTTTTTTTCACCAAAAAGCCCTTCCCCACCGTCCACTCCCCTTTTACCCCCCTCCCTATAATGACACAAACTGGGAGAAAAGAGAGAAAAAAAAAAAAATATTAAATCCGCAAAAATAAAGCATGCATCCTATGCAAAGAAAAGTGCATATTTGTACAGGAATCGTGCGTGTGCATGCAAATCCTATATGTATATGTGCATATGTCACAAAAACAAGCATGCATCAGACCTCTATTCCTGTCCCCAATAGAAGCCATTCACAACACTTCCCAGTACCCTCACACACACACACACCAGCAAGGCGTGAATGCCCATTACATGCGAACCATTCTCCCTCTCCTCCACTCTCCATCCTTCAGAGTCCGCAGCTGCACCAATACTAACCGGAAAAACGTTATTGGACATTGGTTTAGTTGCGGATTCCGCATCATCTCCACATGTACTCCGCATTAATCATGTGTCCCGAAGTAGCGATCGCCAAAATCACCCAGTCCGGGGACGATGTATTTGGAATCGTCTAGAGCCCCATCGATCGCCGCGGTCACTACGTGGACCTTTGGAAATCTACTCATATACCGCCGGATTCCCTCTGGGCACGTAATAAGGTTAAGAAAAATAATGTTCTCCTCCGGCACCTTGTATTCCCGTATAAGAATATCTGTGGCGTGGATGGCGCTGCCGCCCGACGCAATCATAGGATCAAGAAGCAGCACGCGACGTCCAGCCACATCCCTTGGAACTTTGCTGTAGTTATACCGCTCATCCGGACACTTCTCAACTGTTTTCTCGTCCCGCTGAACCAGAATCTTTCCGATGCGAATACCGCGGCAAGTTTCTCGAAGAACGCGTTCCATAGACTCGCCGGCGCGAAGGATGCTGATGCCAATAATGCCTTGTGGATCAGGCATGCAGCCCTTGTAGGTGGCGCCGGTTGGTGTCGTCACATCCTTTGGCAGAACAGGAACCAAATCAAGCCCCGCCTCCACCACAAGACGAATGATCCGCTCGCAGTAAAACACAAAATCTGTGCGGGTTGTCTTCTTGTCGCGAATGACGGTAAATAGAAACCTCAGCTGATTTGTTTGCGGGACCAGGTGCAGTTGCGGAAATTCCTTCAGAAGGGACTGCTCCAAAGAACTGCCGTCACCGCAATTCTCCATCGTCACTGTTCTTTTTCCCCCTTTCTCTTCTTTTCGGTTTCTGCGTAAGTATGTTTATTTATATTTGTGTATTAAATTCACCTTAAGAGACTTCTTCTCGTGCCTGGTGCTGCCGTGTTCCGCCCCTCAGCGGCAGGCGAAACAAACAAGGGGGGTTAAATCAAATATCGGTGGAGATGAAAGCGTCGGCGCCTTGTGGGGTGTTGCATAAAAGGCATGCTTAAGAAACACTGCAGGGAGCGTGTCACGCACCCTTCCCCCATCCATCTCCCCCTCCCCACACATTCTCGCCGTTTTTTCACGGCAGTTATATTGCTATACATAACCAAACACACACACACACACACACACACACAAACAAACAACGCCACCACCAGCAGCAGCGGCAGAACAAGTACAGGTGTAGGTGGGGATGGAAAGAAACATGACCGACATATTGATGGGCGTAGCGAGAGAGAGAGAGAGAGGGAGGGAAAGGAATGTTTTATCTCTCCTTCTCGCGCCTCTCTACCTGCCGATTTTCAAAAGATTGCGGAAGTCCTCAAGGCTGATATTCCCGTCCTTATCAAAGTCGGCAGTTTGGATCAACAGCTCTAACTCCTCCTGCGAGAGCTCACCCAATCCAATGCGCTTCATGATATCCGCCAACACCTCCACATCCACAACACCGCGACCTTGCGGGTCGTAAATTTTAAACGCCTCCTTCACAGGATCAAAAGTCAAATTCTCCGCCGTCACTGTTGATGTGTACATCGCATGGTAGTTATCAATGATGCCCCATAGCGTCTCCACCGTAAAGTTACCATCCGCAGACTCCAGGAGGAATTTCAGCTCCCTGTTTGTCATGTTAGGGTAAAAGGCAGTGAGGCGCGCCTTCAGGTCGCGTGGTTTTAAATCCTTTTTGTTCTGTACATCAAAAAACGCAAATGCCGCCTCCACATCTGCGCGCGTGAGTCGAAATTCGTACTGTCTATTCTGCTCCACATGCGTTGAGGGACGGCCCCGCGGGTTCCGCCCCGAGTTCCCATGGGACGATGACTTCTGCAGCTTCCTGGCGGAATCCATTTGGTCTTTGTCACGGCCAAAACACTGCAGGGGAGAAGTAGGCAGCAAAAACAGAGGAAGAAATGAGCCGAGAGCAGAGGAACGGGCAAAAAAAAAAAAAAAAAAAGGGTCCCATCTCCCCAAGCAAGAAAAAAAAAAAAAAAGAAAACAACGCAGGCCAACTCCAAGAAATTCCCCCCGACAAAAATAAATAAATAAATAAATAAATAATGATCAGTGGTCCACACACACGTACACACCCGCGGAAGGGTGCCACGTGTTTAGTGGGACATGAAAGTGAAGAAGCACGGGGCAATGAGAATATTGAGCGTATCTAAGTAAGACCTCAAGATAAAAAGTGGAAACAGATGGATCGAGCAGACATGCAATTGAGTCGCTCCAGGTGTTAGAAATAAATAAACCGTAAAGGGGAAGTAAAAAAAGTAAAAAAAAAAAAAGATGTCAGATGGTGCCCAAATTTGCCTCTGTAGGTGCTTCGCATGAAGAAGAAGGAGGGGGATCGATGTGACGCTGCCTGTATGGCCCGCAGAGCGTTGTGCGCATCATGTATGCGACCAGGAGCGCCATAAACTGAGCACGTGTTTTATGATTATTGACCCATGCCATGTCGTTCGTGCCGGGGCCCCAGTCACCGCCATAGCGGCGCTGAATGGCACGGCGCGTTATCCTCCGTCTTGTGCATCCGCGACGCACTCGCAGGATGGTAGGCATCGCATCCTGCTCCTCTCGGTGCCGCCTGAATATGAGTCCCCAGCAGCTCCCAGGGCCGTAACAGCGTCGGCACCTCACTTCACCCTCCCACTTGAGGCCTGAAGCGGGGTCTGAATTGTCAGCACGCTCGAGATTGTCCTTTCCCCCATAGATGCACGTGTGCTTGGAACGCCAGAATTCCCCATCCTCAATGATGTACGAAGTAATGATATGACGGGCAGGTTCGCCAAGCCACAAGACAAATGTGAGACCACTATTACCCACAGGGGCACATGGAAGAAGCGAGACAAAGAACGGAGGGCTTCTCCAGTCAATTGGGACTCGCCGAGGGCCAGAAGACTTCCCAGCCTTTGTCTCTAATTCATCTGATCTCAACTTACATTCTCTCGCTGGCGAGAAAGTAAGTTTTTCCCAGAGTGCTCTTGCTTGTGCGGCAACCGCCCGCATTGCGGTACGTTGCAGAACCCGATAGTTCTTCATCTCTCTTCCTCTGTGAGTACTGCTCAAGAACACACTGAAAAAAACGTCAAGAAAGTTCAGTGGCCGAGGACATGCCATCCCAGCAAAGGTGCCGGTACGCCCCCCTCGATCCGCCGTTTCGATTGTTTGCTCGCGGGAACAATAAATGAGGTGGCGTGTGATAACCACAGGACCCACCTCAAAACGACACACAGGCAATCTGAAAAAGGGTTTTTCCTCATATTTTCCCGTATCGCCACGCAACCTGATGGTTCGGCCCTCCCCCACTTTTGGCGGTTGCCTGCGTACAACCCACGCCAGAACGTGGCGCATGCCGTAGGCGCCACTGCAAAACTGCATATGCAGCTGGCAACACTTGCAATTCGGGCAACGAACACAAGGGGGGAAGTAAGGCTCCTTGTCATGGTTACTGTGACAAACAGGGAAGGAGAAGTAACGGTACAGCGGGCTGACGGTGGAAGCAATGTCACTAAGACGAACGACACGTTGTGTAGATAAATTGTGGGGATTTTCCACGCCAGTGGGTGCCGCGACCACCTCCTCATCTCCTTGCTTGGGTTACGCCATGAAATCCTTCTCGTGGCAGGCTGCTTTCAGCATGTCTAGAAAGAGAGCTGCCACACGCCCAAATAGAAAGTAGAAAAAAAAAAAAAAAAAAACTTACAAAAAAGTTAAACCAGAGTCATGTAATGCAGGGAAAGAGGGAAACAGCACCCAACCAGCAGTCCGGGAAAAAAAGCAACATGCACACACGCACACACACAGGGCTATGGCATGGTCCACGTTCTTGTCGTCTCCGTCGGCTTTGCCGCCTGAAAGGCCAAGAAAAGAAAAAGAACAAAAGGGACAAAAAATATATATACACAAACCAAAAGAGTATGACAACAGCTGAGAGAGAAAGAAAGAGACACCAAGACCCCTGAAAGAAAAGAAAAAAAGGAAAAAACGGAATATAAGGAAGATCTGGTTTTAATATGAAGTGTCCACTAATTCCAGCGACTTCATTCCCCCCTCCTCCATCCACCACCACCACCATCTTTTGTTTTTGTATTATTTTCTTCCCACCTCCCCTCTTCTTCTCCCCTCATCCCGGGCCTTCCTCGAGCCACCCCTCGGCCACCGTTAAGTACCCACGGCAAGAGAAGCGTCCCAACACACGAGACCAGCGTTTATTTATGTAGACAACTGCTCAAAATTACTCCTGATAGCAGCAATGCGTCGGGCACGCAAATTTCAAAAGGGAGGAGAGGGACAACAAACAAAAAGATCAACAACAAAAAAAAAAAAAAAAAGAGTAATTTGACAACAAAATTCTCTTCAATTTCCAGCTACCCCGCGGCGCACAAAACACTCATTTTGTTTTTGTTTTTGTGTTCCCACTCCTCTTATTTTTCCACCTCATACCTACCCACCTACCCACCCCCTGCTTCACATTCCGCTACCGAATATGTGTGTTTTTTTTTTCTGTCACCATGAATTTGTGTACGCACATCGTTGTTGTTTTATTTTTATAGGTCGTTTATTTATTTGGTCCCCCCGCCCTTTTTTTTTTTTTTTTTTTAGATCTTTTCCACCGTGAGTTTTCCGTCCTGCTGTTCTCGTTCCTGTTCTTCTGTAAGCGGCCGCTGAAGTAAAAAAAAGGCACATCTATAAACCAGTTGCTTCATGCTTCGATTATTGTTTGTGTATGTTGTGTCAATAAACTCCGGTTGGCGAAGAAGGACAAATCCGATGCGCTGCGCCACTGTGAGCACCTCCCCTAATGAAAGCTCAATTGACATGTCATCTGAGGAATCCGCAAAGTGGTACAGAAGTGGCCCAACATTCACCCAGTACCCTCCTGGTACAAGAAGGTTGTAAATGATTTCTATGTACTCCACAATGTTGTGAGCCGTGTCAATAAAAAAGCAGGTCGCCACAGCATTCCAACTCTTGCGTTGGTGTTCCTTGGTGTAAACCTCCGTGAAATCACCCGCCACCATTGAGAGTTCACCAAAGAAATGCTGCTCCTCCTCATTAAGGCCGTCAATAGCCTCAAAGGCACACAAATCGGGAATGCGCACATCCACAAACTGATCCTCTCGGTTCACAAGATTACTAGTGTTGTCAACGTAGGGGTAGATGGTGTGCTGACAGGAGGACACAACGTGATTTTGAATGTAGTGCCCCGCAATAAGCATGTGGTAACTGAACTCATTTGCCTGTGCAGCAAAACCACGCAAAGCCAACTCGACAGAAAGACGGCATAAACCAGCGCCGGGAACAAGAATTTTCACGTCCGCTCGTGCCGCGCGGTCGGGGTAGGAATTCTCCAGTGTCGTAAGAATGGGCATATACACAGAGTTCCTTTCAGGGGCGCCCTCTGCGGACCAATCTCGCACAAACTGACGGAGTGTTGTAAACACCTTGTCAATATCTAGAGGGGTGGGCTCCGGGACATCCTCAGGCCGAACGGTGGTTCCCTTAGGCCAGTAGGTATCAAAGAGTTCCGAGGAGACGTTACAGATAGATTCAAAAAAGCAGCTGTTAGTCTCAATGCACTCAAGGTACTTGCTGAACATACGTTCCAAGTCAATGCACAGAGTTTGCTTATGCTGTTGATGAAACTTCATAAAGTTATTTAAACGCATATCTCGAACACCCATCGCCTGCTTTCTGTAGGAGCGGAAAGCATTAACGGTGCGTAAGAAGCTAATGTGGTCTTCGTGCATGTCGTCATTTTCACAAGGCGAGAGCGGCGGCCAATGAAGGTTGCCATCGTGTTGAGGAATAAAGTTGGGATCCAGCTCGGCCCCAAGCGGGTACGGCGGCGGCGCCAACGGATGGCCATCTGGTGGGGAAGTCATCCTTCTCTCTGCGTGCGCCCGGCAAACTCAAGAAAAAAAAAGCCCACAACAGTTGGTAAGACACACACACAACAATAACAACAAGAATAAAAATAACAGCCGCATGAACACCCGCAAGACCCACAGCCGTTGCAATAGTCGCACAAAATAGGGGGGAAAGGTGCACATGGAGACCCACCCCTTTCCATGCTGACCAAATATTTCTTCTCCTCTCCTCTCCCTTTATTCCTTCCCCCCAAAGGAAGCCAAGAATGGAACACCAGAGCCTCAATCACGTCAACACACCCCATTCGCGGAGGTTCACGTAGTCCTCAATTTCCCTTTTCAGTTCGTAGAGCGCCTTGTGAAGAACGTCAAACAAGGCAATGAGGGTCCTCCAGGGACCTTCCTGCGCGGCGAACCAGCGCTGCATCTCCTCACGCAATTCCTCCGATATACGAGTGGCATTGGATTGGCACCATCCTCTTGCTGCTTCGGTTATCTCCTCCACACGCTTCAACAGATCGTACAAAATATGGTATTCCTTGTGAAGAACGACATAATTGCCGTGTGCCGCAGCAAGTTGCGATGCGTTGACAATTGGCATGGGCTTTAGCCTCTGCGACGCACCAGAACCAACCGCGGTGTGTGCGCGCTTTCGCTGCGCCAGCGCCTCCTTTGCCGCTGACGACAAGACCCACCGCCGTTCGGTAAGGTCACCATCACACCATCGAATGCCGCACTGATCCATGTGGGTGAAAAGTGTCAGTGCTGCCCCCTGCGCTGTTTCCTCCCCTTTTCGTCCCAGAGTGCCCTCATCGCCCTCCGCATCCTCTGAATCATCTTCCTCTTCTCGCTTTCTTTTGAAGCTTCCCAGTCCGGCCATGATGCCCTTTGAGCAGACCGCCAACATCACGTCCCGATCTGCATATATAGCAAAGCGATCCAAAACGGCTTTATTGTGTGCAACCTTTGGAAGTGCCAGATTCGCCACCTGCTGTTTCACCGCCTTGGAGCTGTAGGATTCAATGTCTATGATTTCATAACCAACGTCCAAGAGCTCCCGCTGCCCACGATGATTCAGCACCGTAAGAGTGCTCAGCACAGCATTCAGCGCGTCACCGTCCTCAGCCGCAAAAGAGCGGCGAAGCTCTCTTTGATCCCTGGGTGCCGGTGCCAAGAGGTGTGCCACTTTCATCGCCATGGAGCGATACTGCTGCATGACTTCAGAGAGCGTGGCGGTTCTTTTGGAGGCTTCAGTAAGAGGCGGTGGATTCGTTTCCTCCGTTACGCTTGTGTTTGGTGGGCTCTTCTCCTCCGGCTGCACCGTCATCCTTTTCACAGCATCAAAACGAGATATTTCTGCTTTCCCATTGGCACCAGTCTTTTGGTGTCTGTACGAGCACAAGCGTCCTGCATGACGAGTGCAGTGCCACTCAACTCCCCCTCTCGCGTCGCGGAAGACAACGATTTCATCGTTTATTCGATTGAGCGTCACGGCACCGCCACGGATGGCATCAATGAGGTCTGCCGGAAGTGTGCCTGCTGCGACAGGCTTCATCCGCGGGTTAGCCCTAATGTATGTGTTAGCTGAGCCAATCGACTGTGCGTGTGTGCGGGCCCACGGACTCTAAAAGAAGAATTGGCTCAGAAAAAAAAAAAGAGGCAAAACACGGAGTGCAGAAGACAGAACCTGGACACGCACGTGATTGAAGAGGCAGAAGGGTAAAAAAAAAGCAGAGAAGCCGGCCACCCCACTCCTAGCACCCAAAACGCGGTGAACATCACTAACACGACTCTTCAGGAATAATATACGAATAATTTTATAATTGGAAATCATAAAAAAGTGGAATACTCAAAAAAAAAAAAAAGGAAAAAAACACGCCATCCGCTCTTTCTCCCTCTCTTTCTCTCTTTCTCATTCTTTCACTACCCGTCGTGGCCCTCTCTGTCCAACTTATTTACTAGACGCCGCCTAGGGTCATCTTCCTCGCCAAGCAAGGCGTTCCTCCAGCGCACAAGACACCCAGGCGCCACTTCCTTCAACACACGCCTCACTATGGCGCAGGATTTCTCGGCAACCAAAAAAAGAGTTTGCGCCACATTCATTTGTATTTCTTCATCTGAACTCGCGGCATGTACAGAGACGGAACGAATCATATCTTCTGTGGCAATATCAAGCACCTCCGTGAGATATCCCACGAGAAACAAAACGCGCTTAATAATCTTCTTGTCACATCCATCCAGAGACTCGCTCCTTAACACTCTGGTGATGACTTCTATTCCCCCTGCTTTTTTGAATAAAAGGGCATTCGGAGAATATTCACGGCAAAGACAACTGCAGCTGTGCAGGAGAGCGGCGAACACGGCGGGAGCCTTTTCCTCCCTCAGCAATGGAATCAACACCTCCTCCCACTGTGCTTCCTCAAAGCACTTTTGCACTCTTTCGTTCAGCTGCGCGGCGTGAGCAATGACCATCGCTGCGCCCTGACGAACCGGCTCGCTTTCCGCTGTCAGTTTTCCTCTGCGCAGCAAATCCAGCATTATGCGGTGGCCATTCATGAGCGAGAACTCAACAGCCCAATTGATGTCTTCCACTAATTCGCTCAGCTCCTCCAAGGCCGCAGCACAATCGTCTTCCGTGACGCCATCGCGTGCCACCGTCTCCAAAAGACGTTTGATCTGCCGCTCCGGTGCCTCAACAGACGCCAGTGCCTCCTTCAGCCACTGCAGCTCCTCCGAGTTACGACGCGGGAGTTGTTCGCGATCGCCGCTCCCCGATCCGTTGCTGAGCGACGTGCAGAAGTTCAGCAGCGCCGTGTTCATGGACGGATCGTTCGACATTTTTTTTTTTCTTGGAAGGGGCTTCTCACGCCTCTCTTCTTCTTTCTCCTCCTTTTCCTCGCCACACACACACACACACACACCCAAAAAAAAAAAAAAAGAACAAAAAGCGAATTGGATCCCACGCCTCGCATTGCCAGGAATGGCGTGGCAAGGGAGAACAAAAAAAGATACTCAGCGGCTGATAAAAATCGTCCGAGAAGAAAATCAACCGCCAGAAAAAATACGACAAGAAAAAAAAGAAACGGATACATGCTCACAAAAAAAGAAGTAAAAAAGTAAAAACGATATCATTACCTGTACGTGAGGCTTCTAACGCAGAGGCATAAAAAGGGCAAAAACACAAAACTCGCTGCTCACTCGCCCTGCGAATCACCGCGTTTATTTGTGTTCCGCTTCTCCTCCTTCTGTGTGAGGTGTGCAAACAGCTTTGGATGGGCATCTACGGCATTGTCATCCCGTTGCTCCCCTGCCTCCATTTGGGGCTTGGTTGCACCATTCTCCATGCCGCCCCCCAACTGCAACGCGGCCGACTGCCGTACCTGCTGTATAAGCTGGGAGACCGAAGCACGAAGTGCCGCGTTTTCACGCCGCATGGCGGCTACAAGAACCCCCCGTCGTTCGTAGTCCTCTTGGAGAGAAACAAATCTCTCGCCCAGCGTGTCTAGCTCCATCTCCACCCCGCGAAGCTTGCGGATGAGCGACCAAAAACTTGTCGGGTCGTCTTCGTCCGTGAAAACCGTTCCTGGCGTTCCAACACCTGTTGACTCCTCCCTGTTCTTGACAGGCGAGACTGCACCAGCCGTGCAAAGGCGCCCAAAAAGAATCTCGCAGCGTCGCTTGAAAATAAGAAGTTCATCCTCCTGCTGCTCCACTTTCCCCTGCAGCTCAACAATTGTCTCTTCCTTGCGATCCAATTCTTCCTGAAGCACACGGCTGTGTCGCTGGTACGCTAGCAGCTGTGCCCGGAGTGAGATTTCACCACTCGTGACAGGCTCCGTCCATTTTGCCGTCAGCAGATCAACCCGGTCGGAGAGCGCAAGAACCTTTTCCCGCAGGTAATTGTTCTCTTTCCGGAGGAGGCGGAGCGAGTCAATTTCAGCCCGCTTCCTAATGAGCTCCTGCCGCAGCATTTCGACGCTGGCCTGCGTGGCATTTTCGTTCTCCCGCTCCACCAACGACGACGATTCCACCATCATTACTAAAAAAAAGAAAAAAACAAGCAAACGGAGAGGCAAAGAAAGAGAAAAGCGGAGTGCAGTACACGCCAAACGCACAAAAGCAGAAATATATACACATGGGGAAGAAGAAGAAGACGGCAATAAAAACAAAAAAAAAAGCAAAATTTCCGTGGCAAAAACCAAAAGCAATCAATAAGCCGAATTCAGAGCAAAAAGGAAAGGTGTAGTGGCATCTAAAATGCCTGGTTCCACTAAGCAGAAAACCCCCTTCCGTCACGATCACCGATACCATGTTGATCTTTCCGCAACGATTCTTGCCGACTCCTCCCGTTGATCGCGAGCGGCTTGTTCGCGCTGCAGCCGTTCCGATTCCTGCTTTTGCTCCACAGCTGCCCTCGCCGTTTTGCGTTCCTCCACAACACGACGATGTTCCTCCTCGCGTTCCCTCTCCCGCAACAACTCGCGGGCACGCTCCTCCTCTTCTTCCTTCCTGCGCCGTTCCGCCGCTGCGCCGCGTCGTTTTTCCCGTGCTGTTTCAATTGCCTGAATAATCTCCTGAGAAATACCCGGCGGCGCGCTAACTGCAAGGGTAAAGGGGCAAGATGAAATGAGTGCCGTTTCAGAAATGGACGGTAAAGCTGTTGCTGTGAGGATCCACGGTCGGTTCTCCCCAAAGAGATGGTACGTTAAACCGTCACTAATCGTCACGGGCACTTTGTTCCCCATCAGTTGGCGGTACAACTTCCTTAGCACAGCAACAACCTCAGTCTTCATGGGGGTCATCAACACCACGTCCTCAACCGGTTCAAAAGGCTCCCCGTGCACGCAATTGGGGCATACTCGCACCGGTTTGCTGTGTCCGAGAAGTGTAGGGAGCGGCCGATTGTACTGCAAACATTTTTTAGCACAGCAAAGACGACCGCAACCAGGACAGTTCTGTTTCGTCGCCGCTGGTAGTAGTTTCCCCCCACAGCATTCACAATGATAAACCTTTTTACTGCTTTTGGCTGTTGTATTTCCCACAATTGGCCGATACGGGACGGTTGGTTGGTAAAAGTGCAACAGGAGAACCGTATCCGCATGTGTGGTGAGAGAAATCCCCGACAATAGACGCAAATCCAGTCGCTTCTGAAGAAGATACCTCGTTATGGTAGAATTCGAAGGTGGTAGAGGGTGAGCATTCTTCTTTGTGGGCTTCGCAGCGGGCTGGACAATGGTTTCCAACCGTTCTTGTATCATGTAGACAGCCAAATCTGTTATAATCAAAAAGTTCTTCTCTAGTAGAGCCTTCTGATGATTGACAACCCGCTCCACAAGGGCGGTAAAAACAATTTTTTGCGGAGACATCTCACGTGGACGTTCCCACTGACTCTGTTGGAAAATCGCATTATGGTAATAGCGCTTCCCCGCTTCTGTCCAGAACTCCTTCCAAGCGCTCCCTATGGGGTTAAACTCCACGTATGGGTGAAGTGGCTTGAGTCGGTTGCGGTAGTCGAGATAATCACCAAAAAAAGGGCGGAACACACTATCCGCCCGTCGTGTCTTTCCGGCCTTGAGATACATACGCCCTATGGCGCTCTTCATGAGAACGCTGTCCTTATTCTGCTGATAACGGCGCCATGCGCGTTGAATCTTAAAGACAATATTGTCCAGAGCGTTCTCGCGAAGGTCCTCAAGTGTGAATAGGTGCTGTGGTTGTCGGATAAATACTTTTTGCTGGCCCAACTGCCATGAGCCCTGCGGTAAGGCATCTCCGACATGTCGCAGGATAGCGGCACAGGCATCACGGTCCGAGCCTTTAAATGAGCGTGGAAACGTCTCAGAACTAACATATTTGAAGCGCTTGAGAAACTTGTCGAAGTATTGCCGATAACTGTACCCTGCTCGACGAACACGAATGTTCTCGAGAAGACCCAAATACTTTACTTGGTGCAACACCCGAGCCTCATCCAGAAAATCACGGCGCTTCTCATCATTGGATTTGATGGTGCGCACATAATGTGGGTTGCAGCCCATGAGCGTCTTGACAAGATATGACGCCTGCTGCCGCATCTTAAATCCTGCGGTAGTCACACGTGGTTTCTTTCCCACCGTGCGACCTTGTGCTGCTCCCGCAATGGTCTCCGCAAGAATTTTTAACAGAAATTGGTTGGAGCTGGTGCCAAGCACCAAGGCAATGTCAGCACCAAGAAGATCTTTATTGCGGGTTGTGAATCCCTCCGCATTGTAATAAACATCTCCTGCGTAATGCTTAATACGAAACCCTCGTTCTGTCCTGTTAAAGTGAGGGTTACCAGTATGCACGGCGTCTAGTTTGTCAAGCATCTTGATGTCAGCCACGGACTCTTTTTCCTTCGCCATCGTGGCACACACATCGTCCATGACGGAAAAGAGCCCGGGTGGCTGCGTCCCCTCAATAAGCTCACAGACAATCTTGTTGTTGAAGTACTTGATCTCCTCCCATGGTATCTTCTCCCGCACGTACTCCTCTTGCTCAACCTTCAACGTTAACTCAATGAAGATCTGCTGCAGTTTTTCATTGACATAATTAATGCAGAACTGCTCAAAACCGTTCTTTTCAAAAATCTCAAATCCGTAAATGTCAAGAACGCCAAGCATTAAGTCGTAGGGCTTCTTCCCCAAAGCCACATTCACCGACTCCACGACAAAGTCAAACAAGTGGTGGTACAACGTCTTCGCGAGGGCGTCGCGGGCATTGCGGCACTGCTGTATGTCAAGAGGAACGTTGACCACCTCGCTGGTGCCCATTTCTAGCCGCTTCCACGTGAATGCCCACTCAAGCACTGCCGCATCTACACCCAACAGCATGGCGCAAAAATTCAGTTCCTCCGGATTTGAAACCATCAATGCGGCGTCTTCACGGTCTGCCGCAGACGGGGCAAACTGCAGCTGCCCAAGGTGGAGAATGAGAGCGAGTGTGTCAAAGATGGACTGCTGGTCCGACATCGAAATCGACATCGCTTCCATGGCCGCAAGTGTCTCCGCCCACTCCTTCGCGTCGTCAACGCCATCACGATCCAGCGTGCCGCCCTGATTCAAGTAGAAGAACTCACCCGGGGGCCGTAACCGCAGTCGCTCACGTAGCGTCGGACTGGCCCCGTGGCAAAATTGGTAGAACACGTGGAAGCTCCGCTCTCCCAACTGCTGGCTAACAACTCGTGACTTCTCCAGAAGAAAGTTCGACATGCGCCCGCCAACAGGGCCACCCATGCGATCGAAAAAAATTTCAAAAAACTTCCCAAATCGAGAGCTGTTGTCATTCCGAACGGTCTTTGCGTTGCCAAAAGCCTCCAACAACGAGTTGGATTCCAGAATAACACGCTTCACGTGCTGCATTTCCACTGTGTTACCAGAGACAGCCGAGATGTACTGCATGATCTGCTTGGACGCCTCCGTCTTTCCCGCTCCCGACTCCCCTGATATGATCACACACTGATTCTCCTCTTCTGACACCATGGTGCGGTATGTCTCCTCCGCCAAGCCAAATATGTGCGGCCCACCATGGGTGATCCCAAAAGTACCGCCGCTACTCTTTCCACCACTCCGAAAGAACGCGATGCGCTCCTCACCGTATAAATTCGGTATCTTTTTAAATGGGTTTACACTTAACAAGACGGGGCCAATACTTGTGTAGATGATGTCCTTGCTGTGGCGCAGCTTGAGGTTCTCCATTATGGCCTTGTCAGAAAGCTGTGGCAGCAACACAAGATCCTCCACCCCGACCACAGCTGACTTCTTAAAATCAACACATGCCATCACGCCAGTTCCTCTCTCCCTTCTCGCTTTTTCTACAATAGAGATATATATAGATATAGATATAGAGAGAGATTGCCTACGGGAATCACTACTTATTGCTGGGACCTATCCCTCTCCCTCTTTGGCGCGTCCCTGCCTCCCCCTCCACAAAAGTAAAGAATAATCTTCTGTACCGCTGGCCGTATCCTGAAATTTCCTATAGAAAACAAACAAGGTATTGGAAAAAAAGAGGGTTATCGCAAAGTTAGTTAATTGCCTCAATGTTTTCTTTTTATCCAATAAATAAATTCGATTGACCATTCGCATGGTCTTTTGTCCTCAGTTAGAATCTGAAAGATAATTACTTACGAAGTGGCAGACTTTTAGGGTCTTCCGAGCAAAAGACCCCGCCGCGTGGCGGGTATCAAAAGGGGGTTGGGTTGGATAGCAAAACAAGAATAGAATTGCCTATTCGCTGTCTGCTCCCTGCTCCCCCCTAAAGTTGTGTTCTTCCCACGTTCATAAGACAGAAAAGTATCATAAAGAAGTGAATTCGTTATTATCAGGATTTAAAATTAATTAAGTTAGCCAGCTTTCCCGCAATTCTCTTCACAAACTCCTAAAAAAGACGCGCGCCGGCAAAACAATGCGCAACCGGAAAAAGCAATACACAAACCCAAATACCTGTGTGCTCAGATAACGGCAGTTGGCGTTCGAAAAAGGCGACAGTGCCAGCGATACCTGCGTAAAAAATCCAGAGATCGCCCGAGCTGCTGACCATATCCTGAAATTGTCTAAATAAAACAGCATACCACGGGGAAAGGAGGGGTGATGGAGAGGCAGTGGGTTCGCCACATCCTCGTTCTTTGCTCCAATTATATTTATATTTGCAGATATATATTATTATGATAAAAAATACCGTGAAATGGTGAGCCCTATCCGGACTGAAGATACTTTTTACTGGCGAAGTGGTACACTTTGGGGAATTCCAGCCAGCGAACCCCACCGCGAGGTGGGGAAACAAAAAAGGGGGTGAGTGGTACGGCAGAAACAAAAACAAAAATTTTCACCGTGCCGCTATCGGTTCCTTCACTCGATCCATCGAGGCCTTTAAAAAACACGTAAAAAAAAATATATTACAGAAATATATACTCATCTTATCAGGACATATAGCAATTCAGACATCCAGTTTTCCTCGCGAACATTCATTTCACAATAACCCATCACCGCGCATTCAAGTAGTAGAAAATAAAAATAAAAAACGTCCCATCACAAACACACGGCGACGCGGGTCCCTCGTGGAGACCCTCGTCAGAGTACACAACGTAATTCTCTTCCTCCTTCCGTTTCTTCTTGCCTGCTTACCATCTATTCATTTCTCCCTGGGCCGGGGAACAAGCGTTCGCCCACACACACAGAGGGGCAGCAGATGCACACATGTCTTTATAGCACCCGCTCCACCTCTAACAGCACTGGGTAACACAGGGTGATTGGACGCAGCCACAAAAACAACAACAAATTAAAAAAATAAACCAAGGAAAGTAACCCAATCAAGTATTGCAGGGAGGTCATCCACAAAGCTGCATGGCACGGGGCATAGTAGAGCAGAATACGCTTGTTGGTCTCCAGCGGCGCATGCAGACGGTGGATGCACCCGCTATAGCATACGCAGAAGCACGACGGCGACAAATATCAGGCACCATCCAATCACAATGATGACAAAGCCACCACCGTATTTCGAACATGTTTTGAGCGGTGTTCCAAGGCAATTGTCCACGTCATGGTTGTAAAAGTAGGCCATGGGTATCCAAACGAGCCCAACCGTCACAATGCTGACCACCAACAGCAGGGTCGCAAAGATCTTGAGAGATTTTAGGCAGAAGTGTGCCGCCACGCCAAGTGCGGTGGCAGCAAGCAGCAACAAAATGGAAATAATGGAGAACGCCTCGGCCATCCTGAACAGCCTCAAGACTGAGGGGCATTCACGAAAATCTTCCCCAACGGTGAATTCATACTTCGTGCTGTGGCAGTCTTCCTTAATTCCCCACAACGTCATGCACGGAGTGTTGCCAGTGGCTCCCTTCTCTTTCGCGCGGAACTGGTCTATCGGCGTCCCAACCAGCACGAACAGGAAGGCAAGGAAGCCCACCGCACCGTAGAGAATCGCGCCAAGTTTGCTCATTGCTTCCTACGTGAGAGCTAGGGTTGAAAGCAGGGGAAAGAAAGCTGTCAGTGAGAGCAGTGTCCGTGGGACGTCCATGCGACAGTCACCTCTGCACGCACAGGGGCCAACAAAACAACAAGACACCTTCGGGCTGCACACATGGCTGGCTACTGCCAACAGCAAGCCGCTGTGTGAAACACCTTCTGTTGGAACATCCAGACATCCGCAACTGCATTGTACATGACTATGTCTCGAAGAGCCTCGTTGCGTAGGCTGGAGTAGTCGTATCCCTCGCTCTGTCCTTCTTCAAACGGAAAGCGTGCCAACTTTATGACTGCCTCGCGAAGGGAGGGATCCTTTGCCCACGCTGCCTGTAGCTGCCTCATGGCCTTGACAAGCTTCTGGTTGGTGTATGTAGTGGCAGACATGTGTGCGTGGCGGACAGCGGCGAGGAGTTCATCGAGGTCGTTGCTGTTTGTCCCGACCACCTCAACGAAGTGTGTTAGCTCGAGCGGGTCGATTAGGTGGTGTGTGTAGCGGAAGGCCTCCGAGACGGAGAAGTTGGGGACGAGGTGGAAGTCGAGGCGTGGAAGGGCCGTCATCGCGATGGTGAGAGATTCAATGGGCACCTCGATGATGACGTGGCAGAGTCGTCGATCGCACGCCAATGCCACAACTTCGTTGTAGATGCGAAGTGGCGAGCTGCCGTCACGAATCTTGAGCAC
>NW_001849476.1:0-5801 GCF_000209065.1 Trypanosoma cruzi
GTGCCGTCAGCACTGCCATCCGTACTGTGTCAGTGCTAAAAGGAGATGTGGAAGAGAATCCCCGCCCCTTTCTGCAGAAGTTACGCTGAAGCGCCGCGGGTCTCACTCTGGCAAAACGCTTGGCGCTGAGCGTGATGTTGTATGACAAAAACGTGTTGTTCGCGCGTTGGGTGTGAAGATGCCCCCACCCTGAAGCCACTGGTTCCAGCCCGCCAGGGTTCCAGCACCATGGAACTGCTTGCATCTGTCCAGGCGGCGGCGTGTCCATTCTCGTCCGTGAGGGGCTGCGGGCGGGAGCAGGACCGGCCCTTGTCGCCGGCATCGAGCTTGCGCAAGCGACCAGCCACCCAGAGACAAGAATAAAACTGACGGTGTCGTCGGCGTATCTCCTTCCCTCCTCTGCCAAGAGTATGAAGGTGGAGGAGTCGGATGGGCAGCTCTGCGAGGACGGGCCACAACTAATAGGGCAAAGACACCAACGCACACAGTGAGGCTTGGGAACGCAGCATCCCATCAGGCTCCCGTGGCGATATCTTTGCGCAGCGGTGCATTGAGAATGTACCCCAGTTCATAAACGCCGGAGAGCGCACGAGGTACACCGAACAACAGGGCAGTTTAACATCCGACATCGCCCTACCTGAAGACTGTGTCGTCGCCCACTGGGGAGCACAGCCCTCACCGGACAGTGATCCCTGCATGACCCTCCTTGATGCTCTGATCGGAGACGACGCACCCGCAGTGGTTCCGAGGCCTAACCGGAAATAATTAACATGGAAGAAAACGGATTGGAATAAGTAAAGCGGGAATACCAAACAATTCGACAGAATCCCGCAAGAATTAAACAAAATGAACGGCACAGAGAAGCACATTGCATCCGGAATACAGAAATCCACCAAGGCAACTGTCCAGGCAGGAAACCGCCAGTCGTCCCCCACTCTGGACCCCAGAGCTGGCGGAGCCGGACTGCGACATCGCCGCCGCACCCCATGCAGAACGCAGTCAGCGGCTCAAACTCCGTCACAGAGAAGTGCTGCGCGAAGTACCCAAAAGCCGCTGGCGCACGCTCCTCTCCAAACTCGAGTCCGCGGACGGTAACAGCCGGCAGATAGTACGCCGTGCGTATGCCACTCGCTCCCTGAGCATGCCAGCCATGAAAGCAGATGGCCCAATGCTCAGCAGACACCGGAACGTCGGCCACACAAAGCCGTGGGCGGCAAAAGCAACACGGCACCCAAATTCCTGCCCGCCGCCACCGATCCTGACGAATGCGAGAAACTTCAGCCCAATGAACATGGCAGAGCTGAACCGAATCCTACGACTGTTGCCCTTCGGACCGGCGCCTGTCGCCGACAGAATGAATGGAAAGTCGCTGCGCCATCTACGCCGTGTAGCGAAGCGTGCTGTCCCCGGTTGTTCAATATACGCCTACGTATAGAAGCCGGCCGGCGGAATTGGCGACTTGGATTCATGACACCCTTCCCACCATTCTGGGGAGAACGGCATCAAAACACCCACTCACACCGACCTGTCGCGCTGAGCAGTTGCCTCGGATCGCTCATGTAACGTATTCGTGCCGCGCGCAGCCGAGACATCATCGAGTCCCAGTTGTCTCCACAGCCATCTGGCCTTCGGCCCAACAATTCCTCCCTCGACCAATTGCTGCACCTCAGGGCTGCCATGCACTGCAACGCTCCACAACACCGCACGCTGGCTGTCTTTGTGGACCACGCCCATGCCTTTGACACAGTAAACCATGACAAAATCGTTTTGGAAATGCGGCGACTGTCGGCAAACAATCACATCGTCGTGGTCTCCATCACGCTCACAACGACCCCCTGCTGCAATGTTTTTGTATTCAGGCAACGCCCCAGCACCGCGTGAAGGCGCGACTTCATCGCCGGGGAGAAGGACGCCGCCGCAGTTCCCCAGTAGCAAATTATTGCCTCTGTGTCTTGCTAAACGCAGCCGCGGAAACAATACGGAAATAGAAGACATGCGGGCACACAGACACAAGAAACGCTGAGGCGCGGTACAGAAGCACAGCCAGCAGTGAGAAACCCAACAAACCAAACACAAGAAAAAAAACATCAAAAGAGAATATTCCTAAAGTCTCCCCACAAATGAATTTCTGCAGGTGCGTGTTCTACGGCTATGTTTATATATTTCACTACACACAAAAAAAGCATACGCTTCAGCACACAATATCACGTCCTACTTTACGGTACAACAGAAAATCGAGCGCAACAAGGGCGACAGCTAAATCCCCTCCCACACAGTCGTCAGGAAACGGGAAAGAGTCGAACGAGCACTCGCTCAAAAACAGAAACAAGTCTATACAAACTACGAACAACGACACGGTCGGTGCAAGGGCAACAAGTGGTTTTGTTGCGCGGCAGCCATGGCGTCGCACCCTTCCCTCATCGACCAGGAGCACGCGCCTGCCAATTCCAAGTAGCGCACTTCAGAGAACGGCGTGATCAATCAATACGGCTCGCACTGGATGCACGGTCCAGCAGGCTCAGAGCGTCTAAGCGGGTGTCACCAGCCACGGGCCGCGGCGCTGCGGGTGGTCGGTACGATGACGCAACGGTGGTGCCTGGGGCATACGACGATAACGTCACGTCGTGGGGCTTCTGCGTCTCTTCGTCGCCATCCTCGTCATCGCGCAGCAGTGCCTCCAGCCCTCCACGCTGCGGCTCGCGCAGCTCCTGCCAGTGGCGGTCCTCCGCGTACCACACAACGACGCCGTACACAGTGACCGCAAGCACCACAGTCGTCAGCAGCAGCACAATAGCCACGTACGCCCTCTCACCGCCGTCGCTCGGCGCAAGGTGGTTGGCCGCGCTGACAAGGCACAGCGTCGCAAGGAGCACAAAGCCCGCAGTGTGCATCACCGTCAGAAAGGCCGAGCGCATCATGTTCGTGAAGGCAACCACGCCCGCGCCCGCAAGCAGCACAGCAGCCATGCAGAAGTACTGGACGTGACAGCCTCCCACGGGCGGGTGCACAGCAGCAATCAGGCACACCACACACAGCGCCGACAGCTGGAACACGCACCAGTACACGTGGCTGCCCCTCATGTTCGTCAGCATGCCGCCGTACATCCGCTGCTGCGCCGCGGGGTGCCAATACCCGACGGGGTACAGCAGGCGCTCGTGCAGCGGCTTCCTCGAAAACTGCCAGTACCTCGTGAAGCTCGCGCCCACGTGGCGGGCAATCAAGTAGCACACGCCAGCAGGGAACGCCGCACCGTACAGCACGCCAACAACTCCAATCACGCGGTGCTGCACGCGGGCGCCGGGCATCGCCAGTGCAAGCACGGAGCCGAAGAAGATGCCGAGGTGCATCGCGTGCGCCACGACGTACGTCAGGCTCGGGAAGCGCATCGCCGCCCACGCACTCGCCGCGTCCACGCCGCGCCACCGCTGGAAGGCCGCCGTCACACCGCAGTGCACGCACCCAAACACAGCGGCAAGCAGCACGTTGCCCACCACCATCCACAGCGGGTCACGGGCAGCAAACACCGACAGGAAGTACGGCAGCGCAGCGGTGCTCGCACGCTCCTGCGCCGAGGCGCACGACATCCTCGCAAACACGCCGAGCGCCTGCATCTCCAGGACGGAGCCCAGCCCGCCGGTCACCACCACCGCAACAGCCGCCGCACCCGCAACAACGCCGGTGATCGCCGAGAGAGCGCTGGCTGCGGCGGGCAGCGTGTCAAACCTGATCGTGAAGAAACCAAGCAGCACACCCTTGCAGCCGCCAGACACTGCCGCAGCGTCGCAGCGAATGACTATCGTCTCGTCGGCAGCAATGAAGTAACCGCGGTGCACGGGCACAGCCAGCTCCAGGACGGTGGACGGATTCGTCGCGTTGCGCACCCACGTCGCGTTGCGCAGCATCGCTCCCCACGGACCGCCAAACCCGCGCGGCTGCGCCGTCGACACAGGCACGAAGCTCAGGTGCGTGCCAATCTGCGGGTCACGTGCCCAACGAAACGGCGGCGGCAGCGCCACCATCAGCCGCTTCGGGACGGCGCTCCCACCGCCGCGGATGTCATTCTGCGCCAGACTCCCACCAGCCGCCGTCGTCGTCACGGCGAGCGTCGGGCACGCCACGTCGCTCCACCACAGCGTGCTGCTCACCGACGCCGTCGGGGTCCGCGTGGGAAACAGCGTCTCCGTCACCGTCACCTGCAGCGTCTCCGTCAAACTGTAGTGCGTCGAACTGTAGTGCGGCGTGCTCAGGCTCGGTGTCGGTGTCGGTGTCCACGTCGGCGTCGGGCTGCGCGTCTCCGTCAGCGTCGCCGTGTGGCTCAGCGGCGGCATGCCAGGCGCGCGGTTGCACCCGTCCACGTGCGGCAGGTACACCGGCAGGCAGTCGCGCCCGTACCCGCCCTCAGCACAGCGGCAGCCGCACGACCCCGACATCGCCCTCGTCACGGCTGCAAAGCAGCGCACGTCGGCGTCGCACACGCCACACGCCACGGGGCGGAATTCCCCGATGATGCCGGCGGACCTGTAGTGCATCGGCTGCAGCGCCTGCCCGTTCAGCATCAGGCACCCCACAACGAACTTTCGGCCGGTGCCCCCGAGCGCAACGGTGCCGTCCATCACGACGGGCCCGCTGCCGGCGTTCCCGTGAAGCGTCAGTGTGCTCTGCACGAGCTCCGCACGGCGCGGGTACGACGGCAGCGACAGGAGCCTGCCGCTGATGCTGTTGCCGCGCACCGACAGCCACGACCCGGAAACAAACGACGCCGACCCCCGCAGCACCAGCAGCGCGCCATCCGTCAGCACACCGGCGTTGTCGTTCACTACGACGGCGGACGCGTTAGCCACCACACCGCTGTCGAACACCAGCCCATGCGCGGCGTACAACTGGCTCCCCGACACGCGTAGCACAGCGCTCTCCGACGCCACCACGTGCGCACTCGCGTACAACGCAACGTCGCCACCGAGCACAGCCGCGTCCAGCGCAACGCCGCCGCCGACAAGCTCCAGCACAGCGCCGTCCACCACCACCGTCCGCCCACCAGTCATCACGGTCACGAGAGCAACGCCGGACACAACCAGCACGGACCGCACTAGCCGCAGGCCCGACAGCACCAGCACCGGTGCGTACGGCGAGGACTGCGAGCCGGGAAGATACGGAAGCGGCGTCGGCCTCGCGGCAACCAGCAGGGAGTCCGTCACCGTCAGCACGGACCCTGCGGGGAACGTGCCGGTCAGCACAAGCGCACCGTTCAGCGCCTCCACATCGCACGCCGACAGCTCCACCGGCCCGCCCTCGTCGCTTCCCGCCGCCACCGCACCGCGCAACGCTCCACCGCCCATCACGTACAGCACGGCACCGTTCAGCAGCGACACGTTCTGCACAACGATCCGCACGCCGTCTCGCGCCATCCACGGCACGTAGAGCACAGGACTCACGCCGTCCAGCACAACGTGGCGCAGCGTCACCTCGCTCGCACCGGCAGGCACAACGAACACCGATTGCACCGTCACGCCCTCGCGGACAAACACTCTCGACGCAGTGCCCACAGCGGGCGGCAGTGCGGGAGCTCCCACAGGCACGCACGCCTCGCCGTACCCGCCGCTGCCGCACGCGCACACGCACACACCGTTCCTCATGCTCGCAGAGGCCGTCCCGGGCGCGTAGCAGTGCGTGTCCCTGTCGCAGGCGCCGCACCCAGCAACGTCGATGCGCCCAGCGTCGCCAAAACCAGCCGCTGCGTACTCCTCCGCCGTCGACAGGACACGTCCACCAGCGTCGTTGCACGCCACCCTCAAATGCGCCCC
>NW_001849476.1:5901-14475 GCF_000209065.1 Trypanosoma cruzi
CCGATCGCGGAACGCAACGCCGTAGTGAGCAGCCACGTACACAACGTAGGCGGTGCGGAACTCGTTGTTGCGGTGCACCAGCCAGCTGCCACCAGTCACGGTCAGCGTGTTTGCCATGAGCATGGCGAAGCCGAGACGAAACGTGCTGGACACAACCTGCAGCACGCTGCCGCCAGCCACAACAACGTCCCCAAACACACACGCGCCCCCGTAGTACTCGGTGCTCGGCGCACTCCACGAGCTGTTCTGTATGGAGAACACGGAGCCGCCGCTGACACGCAGGTCCGACGCAAGAGCGTACATCACGTGCGTCCGCGACATGACAGCGCAGTTGTTCATGTAGAATACGCTGGACATGTTCGCCATGAGGCCGCGCTCCACGAGGATCGCAGCGCACAATTCCCCGCCACACACCAGCGTCGACCGCGTCATGACAAACCGCGTCGACAGTAGCCGGACGCCGTCCAGGACAAGCGCGGGGCCGTACCGAAATCCCTCGTGGCCACGGGTCGTCTGCACGTACCGCGACCCGCCAACCGTCGAACGCAGCGTTGAGTTCGCCAGCAGCACACTCGAGTGCTGCGGCATCGCGCCATGCAGCACAATCGTGCCCTCCAGCGACGTCACATTCGTCATGCTGACGAGGGCGTGCGGCATCAGGCGCGCCGTGCTCTCGCTGAGGCCGCCAATCCGCAGCTGCGCGCCGCCCGCAAGCACGCAGTGACGCAGCGTCACGTTCAGCGAGTCAGCGAACGCGTCCATCGAGCGCAGGTCCACCGCCACAGTGATAAGCCCGCTGAACACCACCGAGTCGAAGCACGCCGTCGCCCGCCCGCCGCCAACCGTCACCGAATCCGTCAGCGTCACGCCACTCACGCAGCCCCCCGCACCACCACCGCCACCGGCCCTCGCAGGCGGCACGTCGAACGGCAGGCACGCCTCGCCCACGCCGCCGGCACGGCAGCTGCACACGCCGTCAGCGCATCAAAGCACGCCAGCGCTGCTGCACAGCCGTCGCACGGCACCACGCTCACGGAGGGCAGGCCGGCAGAGCGGTAGTCGCCGCTGCTCCGCAGCACACGGCCGCCGGCACGGTTGCGCTGCACCGAATCAAGTACCGCGATGCGCTCGCCAAGCGTAGCGCCAGCGGCAGCGCAGCGAGCAATCGACACGTTCGTCACGGAGAACACCGAGTGGCTCCGCAGACTGAGAATCGACGAGGGCGCCACACGCATCGCGGACGCGGTCGGACCGCCCGACGCCTCCAGCGACACGCCGTCAAGCACCACCGCGCTCGACAGCAGGTCCACGCCGCCGCCAACGTACACCGCCGACCCGCCCGCGTGCGACGACCTCAGCACAGTGTTGCTCACACGCAGCTGCGTCTGCAACAGCGACGTCGCGTGCAGCACAAGCGGCGACGCCACCGCGTCCGTCAGTCCGCTCAGCTGCGAGTAGCGCATCGGCCCCGCCGTCACAATCGTCGAGTCACGGACCGTCACGTTCGTGTGTGCCGGCAGGTTGTGCACAAACACGAGCGAGCAGTAGCTCCCGGACAGCCCGCTCACGCTCACCTCCAGGCTCCGGTCACTCGCCGGCTCGCCGCTGTAGCCCCGCACGTAGATCTGCGCACCGCCGTCGCACACGCAGTTCCTCAATTCGATGCGCAGCGCACCGGGAAGCATCGCCGGCACGTCGAACACAACAGCCACGCCGTTCGTGATGGACACGCCGTCCATCAGCACCGTGTCCACGGCGCGGCCCACCGTGATGGCTCTGTCCACCGTGCCGCCCCGCAGTCGCAACACCACCGCATGCGCCGCGGGCACCCACGCCGTCGCCGCAACCAGCGCCAACGCCACAAGCAGCGCCGCACGCACAGTCGCAATGGCCCTGCGCCGCACACGGTGCCGGCTGCGCGGACACGCACCTTCCGCAGACCGCATCCACCGACACAAACAGGCACCAACAGGGCTGTCGTGGCGTGTCGCACTCGCACCGTCAACCGTAACTCCTGCCTAACAAATCACCTCCTACAGATGGCAAATACAGATACACAATTCCTATATATCGCTATCCCACTAATTCTGCTATTCCTAATACAGCAATTAATAATTAACACCTTGAAACGATAGTTGTGCTGGTGAAGCCAAAGTAACTCTAAATGCTCGGTCAGAGGAGAAGGAAAAAGCAGGAACAACTGCAAATAAACACAGTGGCACGCAGAAGCATCCGGCCACAGCCCGACCGCCAACACAAAGACGCGAGAACACAATCAAATCAGTTACGCCATCCACCCCCATCGCCCACGCAGCTCCATACAACCACCATGCGGAGTGGTGGGATCCCGGCAAAAAGACAAATAACCATTGGCACCGCTTTTGTGACCAAATGATTTTACCACAGAGCAGTCCCGATGCCGCGAAAGTCACAAAACAGCCAAGACAGACCCACGTGGCAACGTTACAACCAGCAGCCATCGAGCGCGTCGGAGCATGAAATGGTAACACAGAAGGAGGGTGGAGGATCCGCCGTTCGCCAGCAGAAAAGGCGTCTTTTCTCCCTCACGTGGGTCGGCATTGCACAGCAAACAGCGGCACCATACGCGCAAACGGCACACACAAGAAGGAAGGATGAAGAAGTGCGGTGACGGCACTCAGACACGGGGGGACAAGGGTCCACACCGATTGTGCGGCCGGTTGACTCTTAGACGTCCGGTTTGTAATCACGACGCTGCCCTGCACTTCGTCAGTCTGCAGGAGACTGGGAAATGGAGGGAAGGGGGAGAGAGAAGGTGCGGCCCTCATCCATCTCGGTTGGATGGGACACCGGTAACGTCATCCCGTCAGGTCACCCGCAGCAATGACTGTCGCATTCAGCAGCGGTCGGTGCCTTCCTCCTCAAACTGGGGCATCTCTCCAACAACGCAGTCGCACGCCTCCTCTCCAACAACACAACGGGGGAGCAACAGCGGACGATGCGACACGTGCAACGAGCACGCAGCCGAAAACTCCCACTGCAGCCAACATGACCAAAAAAAACAGGGCTGCATAGAGCACTTTATCCAAATCCTCGGCCGTCATACTCTTCTGAAAGGAGGAAGGAAGACATGCCAACACAACCGCCAGTTTCATTTCTGCCTCTGATTGGAACAAAACACAACAACAAGACTACAGCCAAGCGTGCACCAATGCGGGCAAGCACACACACACATACACCGTCGCGGCGCTGTCGGTGAGCACACAAGAAAGAGGATGCAGCACCGCACGGCAGACACAGCTCGTATAGTGCACACACCGCCACCGCCTCCAGCTCATTCCCACAGCCAACGGGATACGGCCACAGCCCGCAGCCGGCACACAACGCACACGAAGTGAGCAGTCACACAAAGAGACACGCGCAGAAGCGGATTATCATCCATCCACGACGCGGTGCCTCACTTCATGCGGTCACATGGAGCGCACACCGTTTCCCCAATAGAACTCATTCGTCGTCCATCCCTTAAAAATGCTTCTGTTATTGATGGACCTTCGAACTCAATAGAAGAAAATGGACAATGCGGTAGTACTGCGAAAGCACCAGCCACAATGATTCCCTCATACCGAGGCAGTTTTCCAATTATGTCTCGTATACACACACACAATGATCATACTGTATGAAAATCGCTCACTGTTTTTTACCAGAAACCAAACAATCCCGTTCCCTCCATAATTTATTTTTCTATTTCCGTGGTTCTTCCACACTTCGGAGAGCTTCGTCCCCTCTAAGGTCCCCGGATGATATTAACACCTGGCACTTGCGCACCTTTTCGTTCCAAAACGCCGCAATTTTTTGTTTTTCCCTCTTGCTCACACTATCCGAATTTACAACATCACATCTCTGCCAGTCATTCATCGGCGTGCTGTCTGCGTGCTGCACGTAAATAATCTCCCACGACATGTCTCGGGATAATTCCTCCCAACCATCAAAATATGCCGCCAGGCACTCAGTGAACTGTTTTACAGTCCTGACGGTGGTGTGGTGCCCACCCGCCGTAGCCATCCGCAGCCCAACCAGCGTCGTCGGATTTGGCTCCACGAAGAAAAAGCCGTCCACCAGCGGAAAGTTTCCAACCGCCGGTATGCACAGCAGCGGATGCTTTATAGAATTATTTGTATGGTATTCCATTGCAACCACTCCAAATATAACTCGGTGAGGTGCCCCTCAGGGTTCGCTTTCATCACTGCGTACTGTCCTCCACGACGTGCTGGTGGCCTCACCTCCTTGAGGTCCTCCACTAATGCACCAACAAACTCACTCCAAACATGAATGCGCGCAAGCCAAAAATTCCCATACATTCAGACAAAAGAGTATTCCTCTTCCCCAATACTAGCAACAGGAAAAAAAATCCCTCTCACTCATTAAGTTTCCCACAGTAGTGCGGTATTCAACGCCCGAGGCAAAGAGGCATCGGTGCGTTGAGAAATATCTCAGCACCGACTTCTCCTCTTGCTCGGACAACCCTCACAAGCTTTTGAGACGGATCCTCAGAATATCACAGTCTCACTCCCCCATGTGTAAAGTGCTTTCCACCATCCCGAGAATTGATCCCATCCAAGGCATCCTCAACGGCAGCGGAGTGTGCAATGAACTCATTCGCATCAAAGATGTAACATGGAATCGGCCCCACTTTATCCATGCGTTCTTTGACCATCTTCCAGTATTGTGCCCGCCCATGTGTAGTCCCATCGCGCTTCATCCAAGCGCACATCGCCTTCACATCCATCTCGTCGAGTACTTCACACTGGTCCGCCCGGCTTTTACTTGCGTCTACCATTTATCATAGTTGTGCACGTTTGGGGGTGACACCACAATCATGCCCCATGCAATAAAGAGCAAAAATATTTCACTAAAGGGCTTCCTTTGTCACATCGTAGATAATATACCATTTCGTTTTCCACAGCCATAAATCGTAAAAAGAGTCCTTGGATGCTTTACTACCCATGTATCTTGTCACCGTCTTGGCGGTGTTGTCAAAAACTTACCTCATACTTCCACCAAAACAGTGGGCAACCACTTGGATTTTCTTGGCATCGCAGTGCAGCAGCTGGTAGAGGAGGTACAAGCCGGCAGCCATCGACTTCCCAATCCCGGACGTCCCAATCAACACACGCCGCTTGGATGTAAAGTAGGTCCCCAGCGTCAGGGCTGAACCACTCGGTTAGATCGCCCTTGACAATCCTCCACACTCGCTCCACCTCACAGTTCACGTAGCAGTCACGAGCGGATTTGTTTTCCTTCCATTTCCACGAGTACGGCCATCCCTTGTCCGAGGTGAGCACCATCAGTCTGGGACGCAGCCAGGCATCGTCCCGCTCCATTTTCCCACCACTCAAGTATTGCATGCCCGCACAAAGTAGCAAACAGAATCAGAGTGCAAACAAACCCAATCAACACCCTCACTCGCCGAAGCACATTATTCGCATGGAGTGACAACATTTAGGACACAACAGCAGTAGCAGGCTGCATGGAATTTCCCTGCCAGCCCTGCAAAGAGACACAACAACTCTACCGAATCAAAGTGGCAGCCCCTCGGTGCTGCCCGCAGTTCACATGGCAGGACAAATCCCACGCACGCATAGTTCCAGATTCCTCGCTGTTTGAGTGCACATCAACTGAACAAGTAAAAAAAATACGTGCGCACAAGAGGACGTTTAAATAAGTAAACTCTTCAGCCTGTTTTGTTCGATAGTGTTGGCGATCAGTCCACACAATCCAACCAAAATGACACGCCGGAAAGGATGGCGTCAGTCAATAATCATTAAAAACCACGCCAGTGCAAAAAGCCAAAATTTGAGTTTGCAACCGAATTCGGGGGCGACGGTGGCATGAGAGTGTGTATGTGTGCAAGGCCCTTCGTGGGACGGTGCTGTCCAATCCCGCCGTGCACTGACAAAAAAGGGCAACAGAAAAAAAATAGGAGCACACTCTCCAGAAAAGAAGCGACGGTTGGGCAGTCAACCCCCGTTCCTTCTCACGCGACATCCACATATGCGCACTCCACCTCAAATACGAACGTCCCTGGACGCCGCATGCATGAAGTGTGGTTTCGTCACCCGCAATGCGTTTTTCCTCCTGCAAACAACCAAAAAAATAATAATAATAATGGCCATGGCGCAGCTCCACTCAGGGGAAGCAATCGGAACAGACACGAGTGGGGCCAGGGATCATACAAAATAATAATAAAAGAGTGTAATAACTCCTCCAAGCCACGGAATCGTGCAGTGTCCATCCCTCTTCCTCTAAATTGAAGACCTCCTCAACAGAACAAATGCAACAGACACATGCGCAGCGCAATATCTTTCGCTATCCCGCGTTAAATCTTACTTCCCACGCGTGCCACGGCGGTGGTGCCGGCGTTACATCCGGGATGCCTCCAAAATATCAAACGCCATGCTGTGGAGAGTGGATGCTTGCCGCACGTGCCCACGTTAGCACCTGAAATGAAATGGAACAAAAAAGAAAAGATATCCACGGCCCAAACTACCCGTGTGTGGCCGTACTAAGACAAACAATTAAACACGTATGTAGCGACTTAAAAAAAATAGGAGGGAAATAAAATATTCCACAGAAATACGTCAATAAATACATACTTACATATAAAGTAACAAGTCATTCCGCATAATTCCTCGTTCCTTCTCTCGTTGCTCTTTCTACACAACATCAGAAGTGTAAAAAATGACAAGCATGTCCTCCCACATAGTCATCGTGGAACAAGAGTGTCACTGCAGGCACCCGCACAAAAAAATAGAAACAAACCAACAAAAACCAACAATCAATGACGCTTTCGGTGAGGAGTCCGATGGGTGGCTGCGCAGCTGCACAGCCGTGGCCCCCACGCCCTCCCTCATGTCAGCCAACAACGCACACTCACAACCTCCAGGAGATGACGCGTCACAGAAGAGCCTCATCGATTGTTTTCCCTAACGTTTTCTTGAATGCATCCTATGGCCCGCACACCAGCCACCATCGTCGGGCACGTCCTCATTACTGAGTACAGACATGAAATAGAGAGAGCAGCAGCCCCCATATTCGGTGCTGCAGCGAAGAGCGTAAAACACACGCACACACTTTACGCATCCTCCCCGGGCTAGCGTGATAGTTCGATAATCCGTTGTCGTCGATAATCGATAAACTAAACTAAAAACAGCAAATCAATCGCCCAATCAATCTATAAATAATGGAAAGAGGAAAAAAGATCCCTGCCAGACGCATCCACTTTATGCCGCATCTGCGAGGGCTTTGTGCCTTCTCGCCGCGCAACGTTACTGTTGGGGGGCGGAGCCCTTCCACCACCAAAGAAAGAAACTGCGATAAATTTTTTCGTCAAGCAGAGCATCTCCACCTGTCCAGAGGGGCATAATTAATGCTGCAGCTGGCACTGGATACACGGTCCAGCAGGCTCAAAGTGTCTGAGCGGGTGTCACCAGCCACGGGCCGCGGCGCTGCGGGTGGTCGGTACGATGACGCAACGGTGGTGCCTGAGGCGTACGACGATAACGTCATTTCGTGCGGCTTCTGCGTCTCTTCGTCGCTCTCCTCGTCATCGCGCAGCAGTGCCTCCAGCCCTCCACAACGCGGCTCACGCAGCTCCTTCCAGTAGCGGTCCTCCGCGTACCACACAACGACGCCGTACACAGTGATCGCAAGCACCACAGTCGTCAGCAGCAGCACAATAGCCACGTACGCCCTCGCACCGCCGTCGCTCGGCGCAAGGTGGTTGGCCGCGCTGACAAGGCACAGCGTCGCAAGGAGCACAAAGCCCGCAGTGTGCATCACCGTCAGAAAGGCCGAGCGCATCATGTTCGTGAAGGCAACCACGCCCGCGCCCGCAAGCAGCACAGCCGCCATGCAGAAGTACTGGACGTGACAGCCTCCCACGGGCGGGTGCACAGCAGCAATCAGGCACACCACACACAGCGCCGACAGCTGGAACACGCACCAGTACACGTGGCTGCCCCTCATGTTCGTCAGCATGCCGCCGTACATCCGCTGCTGCGCCGCGGGGTGCCAATACCCGACGGGGTACAGCAGGCGCTCATGCAGCGGCTTCCTCGAAAACTGCCAGTACCTCGTGAAGCTCGCGCCCGTGTGGCGGGCAATCAAGTAGCACACGCCAGCAGGGAACGCCGCACCGTACAGCACGCCAACAACTCCAATCACGCGGTGCTGCACGCGGGCGCCGGGCATCGCCAGTGCAAGCACGGAGCCGAAGAAGATGCCGAGGTGCATCGCGTGCGCCACGACGTACGTCAGGCTCGGGAAGCGCATCGCCGCCCACGCACTCGCCGCGTCCACGCCGCGCCACCGCCGGAAGGCCGCCGTCACACCGCAGTGCACGCACCCAAACACAGCGGCAAGCAGCACGTTGCCCACCACCATCCACAGCGGGTCACGGGCAGCAAACACCGACAGGAAGTACGGCAGCGCAGCGGTGCTCGCACGCTCCTGCGCCGAGGCGCACGACATCCTCGCAAACACGCCGAGCGCCTGCATCTCCAGGACGGAGCCCAGCCCGCCGGTCACCACCACGGC
>NW_001849476.1:14575-69775 GCF_000209065.1 Trypanosoma cruzi
CCAAACCCTAACCCTAACCCTAACCCTAACCCTAACCCTAACCCTAACCCTAACCCTAACCCTAACCCTAACCCTAACCCTAACCCTAACCCTAACCCTAACCCTAACCCTAACCCTAACCCTAACCCTAACCCTAACCCTAACCCTAACCCTAACCCTAACCCTAACCCTAACCCTAACCCTAACCCTAACCCTAACCCGCACGCGCTCTACCATACAAATTGTGGCCGTGGCAGATGGTCACACCCAACGCTCCGGTAAAACACGCCCAGCAGTTATGCACACACCGAAAGATATGGTCAAACACACCGCACAACGGCAAAAAGTCCATACAGAGAAGACGCGGCCTTTCACAGCGGTTATGGCTCACTGTGCGCGTAAACTGCGAGACGGCATCCACACAACAAACGCACACACCGCCAGCAATCATCCACCAATGGACGAGGAGGAACGACACACCGCCATCGCCTCCAGTTCAATCCCACAGACAAAGGGATACGGCCACAGACCGCTGCCGGCATACAACGCACACGGAGCAAGCAATCTCCCAAAGAGTCACACGCGGAAGCGATTCCTTATCCACCCATGACGCGGCGCCTCACTCCACGCGGTCACACGGAGTGCACTGTTTTCACAATAGAACTTACCCTTCGTCTATCCCTTGAAGATGCTTCACTTAATGATCGGTCCTAGAAAAAAATAGAATAAAAAGGAAAATGTATTAATAATACGATACAGTTAAAGACAGTAATTCCTTAATAACAGAGCAATTCTGTTATCACGTCTTGTCTACAGACAGAAGAATTCGCATTACTATAAAACTTCTTCAATATTTTCTTACCATTAATTAAAATGCCCCTGGCATCCCTGATTTGTTTTTCTGTCATTGTGAAGGAATATCGCGTTGTAATTTTTTGGCATCTGTGCGTATTACTCCTAAAGGGGATGGTGCACCGGTGTCGTATAAAAAAACAAACACTCACATGTATTAAAAAACTCGAAATATGTTTTTCACCAAAAATATAAATTTCCCTTTCCCCACTTAATTTCTTCTGTCACTGCTATTATCACTCGCGTTGAACATTCTTAACACTTTTTTGCGGTGCTGCCGCGTGATGCTGGTGCATCCGCAACGTATGGACACAAAAGTGTCTGTATATATTTATATATTTCGAAAAAAAAATTTACCATAAATCAAAATGTCTCTTTCACTTTTCATTTCCTATTCTGTTTCCTGTTCTTGTTCTTCTTCCACAATTGGGAGAGCTTCTTTTCTTCTAAAGTCTCTGGATGATACAGAAACTTGGTACTGGTGTACCTCCTTCTCCCAGAACGCCACAATTTCTTTTTCATCGTCGCTCAAATTATTGGTTTCGACGGGACCGCATCTCTGCCAGCCAGTCATGGGCGTGCTGTCTGCGTGTTGTATGTAAATAATCTCCCACGACAAACCTTCAGAAAATTCCTCCCAACCATTAAAATATGCCGCCATTTTTTCTTTGAACTGATTCACAGTGCTGGGTATGGTGCGATGCGCACTCGCCGTAGTAATCTGCAGCCCAACCAGCGTCTTCGGATTTGACTCCATGAAGAAAAAGGCGTCCACCAACGGAAAGTTTTGGGCCACCGGTTTGTACAGCACCCGAGACTCTATTTCAATCTTCTTCTTAAAATTTTCCAGTAACGGTAAAGGAAGGGGCTTGAGAGGGCGCTCATGTGGACGTGATTCCAGCGCACAGCGGTGTGGCGGAGCATCTTCTTGCAGTTTCAGCTCCCTGAGTTTCGGTATTATTGCATTTACAAAGGCCTCGCTCAAAAACGTAAACACAGAATACTTTTCAAGGGCTTTTGATAAGAGATCGTCCTTGATGGCCAATACGAGTAAAATAAAATCATTCGGCGCCATTAATTCCGCCAATTTGCATAAAGTTAAATTTCCGAGATAAGAAGACATCAGTCCGTTAAAGGTCGATTCAATATTGTGTACTCCTCGTACTCGGACGATCCTCACAAGTTTGTGAGACACTTTGTCACCGCCCAACATTTGCGTAGTTCCGAAATGAAGGTAATATTCGGCATCGATGCGGTTCAGTTTATCAACAGTATCTTTGCACGATTGAATCCGACCATTGTATTTGCTTTCATCAAAGATGTAGCGAAGAAGTGGTCCCACTTCTTTCATTCGATCATTTATCTTCCTCCAGTACCCAGCTTGCACACTTGGCTCATTGCGCTTCATCCAAACGCACATCGCTTTCACATCGTCTTTTTTAGGACAATTCATTATTATTCGCTTTGGTGACTTGTATTTCTCCCATGCGCCAAAGTTATTCTCGTTTGGCGATGTCACCACGATCATGCCCCATAAGCGAGAATTAGGCATCGGATACGGTTTACGGCCATCTTTTGCCACGTCGTATATAATATACGCATTCACCCCACGGAGAGACAGGGAAGCAAGAACATGTTCAATACCGGCCCCACCCATGTATTTTGTCACCGTCTTGTCGGTCTTTTCAAATAAGAATGTTTCATTTCCAATAACGTACACAACCACAGGGAGCTTCTTGATATCGTATTGCAGCAGCCGGTAAAGGAGGTACGAGCCGGCATTCATCGACTTCCCTATCCCGGGCGTCCCAATTAACAGAAGCCGCCCAGGCGTAAAGTAGGGCTCACCGTCAGTGCTGAACCATTCGGTGAGATAATGCTCGACGATCTGCCACGCTCGCTCCACCTCACAGTTCACATGGCAGTCACGAATGAATTCATCCTCTTCCCACGAGTATGGCCATCCCTTGTCCGAGGTGAGCACCATCAGCCTGAGACGCTCTGCACCGGATTGCTGCGCACCGTCATCCTTTTCGCGGGTTTCGCCAACTTTTTTGTACGTCCATGACTGTTCCGGTTTCCCCTTCTTCACATCCATTCCCATCCCCGTTTTATTTCGCTCCACGCCGTCAGGAACTTCCACCACATGGCTCCAACTCGCATTGTACACAGACTCGTAGTATCCCTTCAGCACCGTTGATGTAACCACGGACGTTGATATCTGCGCCCGAGAAAGGGCAGCGTCCAGTGTTCCCCTTGCAAGAGTAGTGACCGTATCCTTTCCTTCATAGTCCCTCCATTGCTCGAGAGAGAACACACCCTCGTGATGAAGCTTGTGTACATCTTCTTCCATATACACTTCATCCATTACAGCCCTCCCCATGCTCAAATAAGGACCTGTTTTCCTTATTTCGTTCAGTACTCTCGCATTGTGGATATACTCCGTGGGTTGCTTAAAAAACTCCTCCAGCGAAACATCCCGATTGGTAGCCACAATGCCCTTTCCGCCAAATCTCAGCGTAAGAAAATCATTCAGCTTTATGTCCTTGACGCGAACTCTTCCTCTAAACAGCACACCTCTGATCGTAGTAGTTAGGGTAAATTCTACTTCTTCCTCCCGCCACGCCCTTTCTTCTTCCTCCCGCCTTTCTTCTCTCAGTAACTGCATGAGTACTCCTTTTAGTTTTCTCCTTGCAATGGGAGTGACTGTGTCCTTTTCTTCATAGTCCCTCCATTGCTCGAGAAAGAATACACCCTCGTCATGAAGTTTATAAATAGCATCCAACTCTTGGTACTCTGTTAAATTAAAAATAATTCTAAGAAGCCGCTGGTCTTGTACGTAAGCATCCGGCTCCTGAAAAAACACCTGCATCGTCACGTTGTGGTCTTTCACCAACAGCCGCCGTGCCGCCAACATAATTCCGAAGGAAATCGTTCAGCTTCATGTCGGTCCTGAGTGTGCTTCCCTCCAGCAGAATGTCCTTTACGCTGCTGCTCATGGTCCAATTTGGTCGCCGCGTTTCCTCAACTCCTCTGCGAGCTGCAGCGTCGGAACCATCACCGGGGATGCCGCTTCGAGGCGCCATCACAACACCCGTGCGGTGAAGCATCCCACTCGCACCGCCTAACTGCGGCCAGCAGGTGCCGCTGGCTCCAAAGGACAGTCGCGGCTGTTTCCTCCCGCTGTCCCAATGGAGTTGGGCGTGGCACTCGCACGGCGGGGCGGTCGGTGCGCCATGCAGCCGCACTGCAACGCCTGTCGGTGAAACAGTCAAGGCCCACCGCCCCCGCAGCAACACAACGTGCAATCGACCACAACACCGCCACATTAATGTCCTTTTCTATTTTATTTTGTTTTATTCACGTTGTCTGTCCGTGTGCCCTATCACTCACACAAAAAATAAGTGCACACCTTCACAAAAGAATAAAAAGAAAACACGATCCCACCGTCCCGATGCAACTCAGCACTCTCCTCCACCCACCGCCATTGCCGCGCAGGAAAACGCAGTCACATCGCAGAGTCAACACCACAATGTGCACCACACCATCGTGCAGTGAACAATGGGCGAGACGCGGCCATGCACCGCCCCGCTCCATTTTCCCACCACTCAAGTGTTGCGTGTCCGCACAAAAAGTAGCAAACAGAATCAGAGCGCACACAAACCCAATCATCCCCCTCACTTGCTAAACCAAATTATTCGCATGGAGTGGCACTTAAGCACAAAGCACCAATGGCAGGCTGCATGGAATTTCCCTGCCAGCCCTGCAAAGCGACAACAACTCTGCGGAGTCAAGGTGACAGCCCCTCGGTGCTGCCCGCAGTCCACATGGCAGGAAGAATTCCACGCACGCATAGTTCCGGACACCTCGCTGTTTGAGTGCCCAACAGAACATAAGAAAATACGTGCACACAAGATGACGTTTAAATAATTAAACTCTTCAGCCTGTTTTGTTTGATGGTGTTGGCGGGCAGTCCCACACAATCCAATCAAAATGACACGCCGGGCAGAATGGCGTCAGTTGATAAACAAATAATTGCGCCAATGCAAAAAGCAGCTGAATTTTGTTTTTACTCCCGAATTCGGGGGGCGACGGTGGCATAAGAGTGTGTAAGTGCGCAAAGACTTTCGCGGGACGGTGCTGTCCAATCTCGCCGTGCCCTGACACAAAAGGGCAGCAGAAAAAAAAAATAGGAGCACACTCTCCAGAAAAGGAGTGACGGTTGGGCAGTCAACCCCCGTTCCTTCTCACGTGACATCCACATACGTGCACTCCACCTCAAATACGTACCTCCCTGAACGCCGCATGCATGAAGTGTGGTTTCGTCACTCGCAATGTGTTTTTCCTCCCGCAAACAACCGAAAAATAATAATAATAATAATGGCCATGGCGCAGCTCCACTCAGGGGAAGCAATCGGAACAGACACGAGTGGGGCCAGGGATCATACCAAAAATATGTTTAAAAAAGGGGGTAATAACTCCTCCAAGCCACAGAATCGTGCAGTGTCCATCCCTCTTCCTCTAAATTGAAACCTCCTCAACAGAACAAATGCAGTAGGCACATGTGCAGCACAATATCTTTCGCTATCCCACGTCCCATCTTAATTCCCATGACTGCCACGGCGGTGGTGCCTGCGTTACATCCGGGATGACTCCAAAATATCAGGCAGCATGCCGTGGAGAGTGGATGCTTGCCGAACGTGGCCGCGTTGGCGCCTAACAGGAAATGGCGTCAACTACAAGGAAACATCCGCGACTCAAGCTACCCGTGCGTGGCCGTACTAAAGCGACATTGAAACACGTGTTTAGAAACGTAAAAAAGGAGAAAGAAAATGAACCACCAGAGTGATCCAAAAGAACACACCAGTATATACATCCACAAAGAAGTACATCACTCTGCATAATTCTTCGATATTTCTCTTATAGTTCTTTCTACACAGCATCAGAAGCATAAAAGGCGGCAGGCATGCCCTCCACAGAGTCATCGTGCAACAGGAGGGAGAGTCACTGCAGGCACCCGCACAGAAATAGAAACAAACCAACAAAAACCAATAATCAATGACGCTTTCGGGGCGGAGTCCGATGGGTGGCTGTGCAGCTGCACAGCCGTGGCACCCACGCTCTCCCTCATGTCAGCCAGCAACGCACACTCACAACCTCCAGGAGGTGACGCGTCGCAGAAGGGCTTCATCGATTGTTTTCCCTAACGCCTTCCTAAATGCATCCTATGGCCCGCACACAACCACCATCGTCGAGCACGTCCTCATTACTGAGTATGGATATGAAATAGAGAGCACCAGCCCCCATACTCGGTGCTGCAGCGAAGAGCGCAAAACACACGCACACACACACACATTCGTTACGCATCCACGCCGGGCTAGCGTGATAGTGTAATAATCCGTTGTCGTCGATAATCGATAAAATAAAATAAATACATCAAATCAATCACCCAATCAATCTATGAATAATTTAAAAAAAGAAGATGCCCAGCAGAAGCATCCACGTTATGCCGCACCTACAAGGGGCTTTGTGCATTCTCGACGCGTAAAGACACTGTTAGGTCGGGGACTTTCCACACCAAAAGGTGAAAGTGCGATAATTCTTTCGTCAAGCGAACCATCCTCACCTGTCCAGAAAAGCATAATTAATGCTGCAGCTCGCACTGGATGCACGGTCGAACAGGCTCAGCGCGTCTGAGCGGGTGTCACCGGCCATGGGCTGTAACGGCGGTGCGGGTGGTCGGTACGACGACGCAACAGTGGTGCCTGAGGCGTACGACGATGACGCCACGTCATAGAGCTTCTGCGTCTCGTCGCCGCTCTCCTCGTCATCGCGCAGCAGCGCCTCCAGCCCTCCACGCCGCGGCTCGCGCAGCTCCTGCCAGTGGCGGTCCTCCGCGTACCACACAACGACGCTGTACACAGCGACCGCAAGCAGCACAGCGGTCAGCAGCAGCACGATAGCCGCGTACGCCCTCGCACCGCCGTCGCTCGGCGCAAGATGGTTGGCCGCGCTCACCACGCACAGCGCCGCAAGGAGCACAAAGCTCGCAGTCTGCATCACCGTCAGGAAGGACGAGCGCATCATGTTCGTGAAGGCAACCACGCCCGCACCCGCAAGCAGCACAGCCGCCATGCAGAAGTACTGGACGTGACAGCCTCCCACGGGCGGGTGCGCAGCCGCAATCAGGCACACCACACACAGCACCGACAGCCGAAACACGCACCAGTACACGTGGCTGCCCCTCATGTTCGTCAGCATGCCGCCATACATCCGCTGCTGCGCCGCGGGGTGCCAATACCCGACGGGGTACAGCAGGCGCTCGTGCAGCGGCTTCCTCGAAAACTGCCAGTACCTCGTGAAGCTCGCGCCCACGTGGCGGGCAATCAAGTAGCACACGCCAGCAGGGAACGCCGCACCGTACAGCAAGCCAACGACACCAATCACGCGGTGCTGCACGCGGGCGTCGGGCATCGCCAGTGCAAGCACGGAGCCGAAGAAGATGCCGAGGTGCATCGCGTGCGCCACAACGTACGTCAGGCTTGGGAAGCGCATCGCCGCCCACGCACTCGCCGCGTCCACGCCGCGCCACCGCTGGAAGACGACCGTCACACCGCAGTGCACGCACCCAAACACAGCGGCAAGCAGCGCGTTGCCCACCACCATCCACAGCGGGTCAAGGGCAGCAAACACCGACAGGAAGTACGGCAGCGCAGCGGTGCTCGCACGCTCCTGCGCCGAGGCGCACGACATCCTCGCGAACACGCCGAGTGCCTGCATCTCCAGGACGGAGCCCAGCCCGCCGGTCACCAAAACGGCAACAGCCGCCGCACCCGCAACAACGCCGGTGATCGCCGAGAGAGCGCTGGCAGCGGCGGGCAGCGTGTTCGACCTGATCGTGAAAGACCCAAGCAGCACACCCTTGCAGCCGCCGGACACCGCCGCAGCGTCGCAGCGAATGAATACCGTCTCGTCGGCAGCAATGAAGTAACCGCGGTGCACGGGCAAAATCAGCTCCAGAACAGTAGACGGATTCGTCGCGTTGCGCACCCACGTCGCGTTGCTAAGCATCGCTCCCCACGGACCGCCAAACCCGCGCGGCTGCGCCGTCGACACAGGCACGAAGCTCAGGTGCGTGCCGAGCTGCGGGTCACGTGCCCACCGAAACGGCGGCGGCAGCGCCACCATCAGCCGCGTCGGGACGGCGCTCCCACCGCCGCGGATGTCGTTTTGCGTCAGGCTCCCACCAGCCGCCGTCGTCGTCACGGCGAGCGTCGGGCACGCCACGTCGCTCCACCACAGCGTGCTGCTCACCGACGCCGTCGGGGTCCGCGTGGGCGGCAGCGCCACCGTCCCTGTCACCTGCGGGGTCTCCGTCAAACTGTACCGCGTCGAACTGTAGTGCGGCGTGCTCAGGCTCGGTGTCGGTTTCGCCGTCCACGTCGGCGTCGGGCTGCGCGTCTCCGTCAGCGTCGCCGTGCGACTCAGCAGCGGCATGCCGGGCGTGCGGTTGCACCCGTCCACGTGCGGCAGGTACACCGGCAGGCAGTCGTGCCCGTACCCGCCCTCAGCACAGCGGCAGCCGCACGACCCCGACATCGCCCTCGTCACGGCTGCAAAGCAGCGCACGTCGGTGTCGCACACGCCACACGCCACGGGGCGGAATTCCCCGATGATGCCGGCGGACCTGTAGTCGAACGGCTGCAGCGCCTGCCCGTTGAGCGTCAGGCACCCCACGACGAAATTTCGGCCGGCACCCCCAAGCGCAACGGTGCCGTCCATCACGACGGGTCCACTGCCGGCGTTCCCGTGGAGCGTCAGCGTGCTCTGCACAAATTCCGCACTGCGCGGGTACGACGGCAGCGAAAGAAGCCTGCCGCTGATGCTGTTGCCGCGCACCGACAGCCACGACCCGGACACAAACGATGCCGACCCCCGCAGCACCAGCAGCGCGCCATCCGTCAGCGCACCGGCGTTGTCGTTCACCACGACGGCGGACGCGTTAGCCTCCACTCCGCTGTCGAACACCAATCCATGCGCGGCGTACACCTGGCTCCCCGACACGCGCAGCACAGCGCCCCCCGACGCAACCACGCGCGCACTCGCGTAAAACGCAACGTCGCCACCGAGCAAAACCGCGTCCAGCGCGACACCGCCGCCGACAACCTCCAGCACAGCGCCGTCCACCACCACCGTCCGCCCACCAGTCATCACGGTCACGAGAGCAACGCCGGACACAACCAGCACGGACCGCACTAGCCGCAGGCCCGACAGCACCAGCACCGGTGCGTACGGCGAGGACTGCGAGCCGGGAAGATACACAAGCGGCGTCGGCCTCGCGGCAACCAGCAGGGAGTCCGTCACCGTCAGCACAGACCCCGCGGGGAACGTGCCGGTCAGCACAAGCGCACCGTTCAGCGCCTCCACATCGCACACGGACAGCTCCACCGGCCCGCCCTCGTCGCTCCCCGCCGCTCCCGCACCGCGCAACCCTCCACCGCCCATCACGTACAGCACGGCACCTTTCAGCAGAGACACGTTCTGCACAACGATCCGCACGCCGTCTCGCGCCATCCACGGCACGTAGAGCACAGGACTCACGCCGTCCAGCACAACGTGGCGCAGCGTCACCTCGCTCGCGCCGGCAGGCACAACAAACACCGACTGCACCGTCACGCCCTCGCGGACGAACACACTCGACGCAGTGCCCGCAGCAGGCGGCAGCGCGGGAGCTCCCACAGGCACGCACGCCTCGCCGTACCCGCCGCTGCCGCACGCGCACACGCACACACCGTTCCTCATGCTCGCCGACGCCGTCCCGGGCGCGTAGCAGTGCGTGTCCCTGTCGCAGGCGTCGCACCCAACAACGTCGATGCCCCCAGCGTCGCCAAAACCTGCCGCTGCGTACTCCTCCGCCGTCGACAGGACACGGCCACCAGCGTCGTTGCACGCCACCCTCAAATGCACCCCAGCCGCAAGCGACAGGCTCACCGACAGCATCCGCGGCAGCAGCGCTCGGTTGCGCACAAAGCTCAGCGTGCTCCCAGCAGCGGTCACGGCGCCAGCGGCGTGGAGCATCTCTTTCGAGACGCCGTCGTGCACGTTGCCCTTCGCCAGCAGCATCGACCCACCAGCCAGACTCACCGTCGAATAGAACGCCACCGCGTAGTCCCCCGTCGACAAGAAGTCGCTCCGCACAAGCGCCACGGCGGAGCCCGACACGCTCACAGCCCCACGCACAGACACCGCGTGCTTGCACAGCAGAAAGTCGCTGTCAACAAACGCCACCACGGAGCCGCCGCTGGCCGCAACACCGCCCTCCACCGACACGCACAGCCCCAGCGCCGTCTGCACCAACAGCCCGTCCAAGTACAGCGCACCGCGCGATGACAGTGCCACGCCGCCAACAAACAACACGCCAACAGCGTCACGGAACACAGCCGCCACGTGCGTGCGCGCGATGGTCAGCACACTCCCCGTCAGATTCACGTTGTGCACCACGAGGCACGCGGACGCGTCGCCAAGGTCGTAGGCACCGCGGTACGCAACATGCTTCTCTGCAATCAGCACCGAGTCCACCACAGTGACGCGCGAGCCCGGCGGGAATCGGTTCGCCACCAGCACGCCGCCGCCGGAGCGCGACTCAAGCCCGCTGATCAACACATCGGCGCGCTCGCCAGCAGGCGGGTCGGACAGCCACCCCAAAACGTACAGGCTCGCTCCGCCCACAAACGTGCAGTTCGCCAGCGTCACGTTGCGCACACTCCCTGACATCGACTCCACGTCCACCACGACATCCGCCGCAAAGGTCACACCAACGTAGCACACCACCGACGTCCCGAAACTGACGTTCACCTCCACATCCACACGCACGTCCCGCACGCACAAGTCGGCGCCGTCGGTGCTCGGTGGCTCGGGGACAGCAACGGGCAGGCACGCATCGCCGTGGCCGCCCTCCGCGCACGTGCAGGCGCAGCCATCACTCGAGGCCGTCGTCGTGTACGCGGGGAAGCACCACGCCGCAATGGCGCATGGGTCGCTGCAGGTCAGAATGCTGGCACTGTAAACAGACGGAATAATGTATTGCACTCCCTCCTCGCCGTTCACAGTGTTGCACGCAGCCACAATCGCTCCGTTTGTGAGATCGCGGGGCCTTTTGGGTATCCGCAGAACTGTCGGCGCGCCCGTGCTGGACATGAATTGGTTGCCGGAGACAGACACCGTGGAGTCGCGGAGATCCAGTCTGGGGTATATGTAGGCAAAGACTTCTGATGGGGATTCACGGCAGAGGTTGCCGCTCAGCTGCAGCCAGGAGTTGTAGTAGATGTTCGAGGAGTAGCCTGAATAAAACACAGCCAAGCTTCCCTGCATCTCGTTGCCCCAAAACACGACCGCTGACTGGGACTCCACACGTGAAGCCCAAAAAAAAAGCATGAAGTGCTTTAACCCCCCCAGCACAGCATTGCCTCGGATCACCACGGCAGAGTTGTTCAGTACATTCAGCGACGGGTAGTTTCTAGATCCTTCAAGATATATCAGCGTACCGTTGCCGCCAGCCATATGAAACGTGTTGCCCATCACCGCAAACAGGGAGTGCCACGACACCCTCAGCACAGAACTGAGAACGTGAATGGCGCTTGACGATGCCGCCACGCGTGAAACACATTGCCACTCAGCACCACCGCGGAGTCGTTGCTGATCGCCAGTCCATTCATCGCAACACACGACGGCCTCCTAAGGCCCAAACCCGACCGAGGGATCAGCCTCGTGACCGTGAAGCGGTTCCCGCTGATCGTGATGTTCGTTTGCGGCGGAAACACACCCTCCGGGCTGAGCAGCGCCTCAATAAAATTGTTGCCGGTGACGACGATGTTCAGCGCCCCCACAGCGGCGTACGCGTTGCCCAACAGCAACAGCACGGCGCCGTCCCTCCACGTGCATCCATCGAACATGACGTTCGCCACGTCGCCCGTCATCGCCCCGACCAGCACCGTCAGGCTCATGCCGCCCCCGCTGAACGTCACATTGCGGTAGCACAGCCACGACAGCCCGCCGCCCACAGCCTGCGCAACCTCGGGGTACACCATGTCGCTGATGCACTCACCAACCGGCGGCGGTGGCGGCGTGGGTGTTGTTGGTGACGGTGACGGTGGCGGCGGCGGGCCAGCAGGCACAGGCGCTGGGACGCACACATCGCCGTGCCCTCCAGCAGCGCACTGGCACTTGCAGTCAATGACAGCCGTCGTCAGCGGAGCAAAGCAGTCGCCCTCCTTCGTGCGCTCCCCGCACACTGCAACCGTCGTCACGTTGGTGATGCCGTTCAGCTCCAGCTCTGCCGCCGTCGTCACCTCCCGTCCCGCAACCGTCAGACACCCAGCAACGAACCGGTAGCCGGCGTCAGCCTGCGATAGCAGAGGCACCGACAACCCCGTCGAGCCCATCTTGCAGCCCGTCAGCGTCAACACACTGCTGCTGTCAATGGTCACAAAAGCGGACTCAGTTGCGTAAAAAATAGCACCCACTTCCACGTCGTTGTCGCGCCAGTCCAGCCAGCTTGACCGCTCAACAGTCCACAATTCATTGTTATAGATGGCATAGCGCACGGAGCCGCTGTTCCCCACCATGCGCAGCACGCTGTGATCCGACACGCCTAAGCGGGAGTGCTGATACAAGAAGCTTGTCCCGGAGAACATTATGTTGTTGAGCAAAGCAAAAACGGAGTGATCGCGGACACCGAGCCTGTGCACGTAAAAAAGATGCATGTACCCATCAAAGCTGCAGTACCGCGTGTACAGCGAACTGCCACCCACCAGCTTCAGCGCCCCGATCGAGTAAAAACCAAACGCGTCATGCTTCTTTGAATGCGCCCTGACGTTGCTGACCAACAGCGTAGACGCACTCAACACAACATCGCCCAGCAACAATACGCTCCAAATGCTGATCCTAGTGTGTGGCAGCCGAACCGCAAAGGTCTGCACCGCGTCAACCTCCGTGACGGCGATGTCACAGTGCTGCGGGAGGGCAAGTGCAAAAGCAACAACGGAGGAACGCATCACCGTCTGGCTCACGCGGACCAAGACGCCGGCTGACTCGTCCGCCTCAGCACCCCCAACAAACTGCAGCGCGGCACCGTCACGGAATGTGCACCCAGTGAGCGTGATGTTGATGGGGAGATGCAGCGGCATACTGTTGAGGAAGAACGTCAGCGCAGCACCCACGCCGCTGAATGTAACCCCCACGTAGCAGTGGTGCGTCTTCCACATGCTCAGCGTGACGTTCGTCAGCGTCTGGTTCACCACACAACTCGTGTCGCCGTCGACGGCTCTCTCCGGCAAGGGCGGCACAACCGTGTCGGGCACCTCGAAGGGAAGACACGACGCGCCATGCCATCCGTCCTTGCAGCTGCACGAGCACGAGCTGCGGTCCATCGACTCCGTCCCGGGCATGTAGCACGCCGCGTCGTCGTTGCACGTGCCACACCTGAACACCACCACTTCCCCAGGAAACATGCCGTCGTACGACACCTCCTCATCGCCCCGCAGGTTGCATCCAACCACAAACCGCGCGGGTGACGCCACGACAATGCTCGGCAGAGCCAGATCAGCAAAGGGATAACTATCCTCCACCTGACGGTTGTGTGCAAGCACCACGGTGGTGTCGTTGTCTGACAGCTGAATTTTGCGCCCGGAATACGGAATAGTTAATACTGAGCCTGCACCCACGCTGTTGCCCGTCACACGCCACTGCGCACCACCCTCGAGTGTCACAGAGCCAGACAAATACAGCAGCGCGGGATCAAAATATTCTGTTCTGTCAACGAACGTGCAGTCCGCCACTCTCAGCAGCCCCGCGGAGTTCACGGTGGTATCCCCAAAAAGAACAACGCCATTGACCGAGCTCATCGTGTTGTTCTCCACGTCAAAGTAGCCGCCGTTCCTCACAGCAACCGCATTAACGCAAACAGATGATTCCACACCGTCGTCCTCCTCCGTTGTGCTCAGCGTATTTCCCTTCACTATGATTCCGCCACCATCAACAACAACAGCATTGATGAAATAGACTGCGTACCTATTCCCCTCGATGTAGTTTTCGAGTAGCAGCAGCGTCATGTTCGCACTGAAAGTAAACTCCACAAAGGAAATGGCGTGGCTCGACGTCGTCGCAATTGCAATATCCGCCACCAGTATCTGGGAGCTCACGCCAAAATCACCCTCAAACTCCAAAGCACCGGGATCTAGCATCGAAGAAGTCACGTTCACGTGCACGCGCGCACCACTCCCTCTGATCGACAGGCCCATGAAGACGCACTGCAGCAGCGTGATGTTGAGTGTCTGTTGTGGCGCGTCAAAATACGACAGGTCCAGCACAATCGCGGCGGTGAAGGTCACGTTGACGAAGCACAGACCACGCACACCGGGATCAGGATAGTCCATGGAGCGGATGATGCCACCGTGCACGCAGCAGACCTCCGTGTCGTCCGCATCGGGGAGCGGGAGCGGCCCAAGGCCGTCCGGAACCGCAGCTGGCAGACAAGTGTCGCCGTAGCCACCAGCAGCGCACACACACTCACAGCCGCGGATGCTGCTCGTCCTCGCTGCAAAGCACACGGCGTCCACCGTGCACGCACCACAGTCCAGCACCCTCACGGGTGATCCAATATTGAGGTCGTCTCCGTAATCCGTCACAGGAGAGCCTCTTATCTCGTTGCACACGCCGTAGATGGTCGGGCGCGCGTCGGATGGTGGTGACCAGTTGCTTATCACGCGTACGATTGTTGACGAGTACGAGCCGTACGTGAAGCTGTTGTCAAGTATCGACCACACACTCCGATCGCGGAACGCAACGCCGTTCTCCTTGGCCACGTACACAACGTAGGCGGTGCGGAACTCGTTGTTACGGTGCACCAGCCAGCTGCCACCAGTCACGGTCAGCGTGTTTGCCATGAGCATGGCGAAGCCGAGACGAAACGTGCTGGACACAACCTGCAGCACGCTGCCGCCAGCCACAACAACGTCCCCAAACACACACGCGCCCCCGTAGTACTCGGTGCTCGGCGCACTCCACGAGCTGTTCTGTATGGAGAACACGGAGCCGCCGCTGACACGCAGGTCCGACGCAAGAGCGTACATCACGTGCGTCCGCGACATGACAGCGCAGTTGTTCATGTAGAATACGCTGGACATGTTCGCCATGAGGCCGCGCTCCACGAGGATCGCAGCGCACGAGCCCCCGCCACACGCTACCGACGACCGCGTCATGACAAACCGCGTCGACAGTAGCCGGACGCCGTCCAGGACAAGCGCGGGGCCACACCGATATCCCGCATGGCCAGGGGTCGTAGTCACGTACTGTGACCCGCCAACCGTCGAACGCAGCGTTGAGTTCGCCAGCAGCACACTCGAGTGCTGCGGCATCGCGCCATGCAGCACGATCGTGCCCTCCAGCGACGTCACATTCGTCATGTTGACGAGGGCGTGGGGCATCAGGCGCGCCGTGCTCTCGCTGAGGCCGCCAATCCGCAGCTGCGCGCCGCCCGCAAGCACGCAGTGACGCAGCGTCACGTTCAGTGCGTCAGCGAATGCGTCCATCGAGCGCAGGTCCACCGCCACAGTGATAAGCCCGCTGAACACCACCAAGTCGAAGCACGCCGTCGCACGCACGCCGCCAACCGTCACGGACTCCGTCAGCTTCACGCCACTCACGCAGCCCTCCGCACCGCCACCACCGCCACCGGCCCTCGCAGGCGGCACGTCGAACGGCAGGCACGCCTCGCCCACACCGCCGGCACGGCAGCTGCACGCGCAGTCGGAGAACGAAGCCGTCAGCGCAGCAAAGCATGCCAGCGCTGCTGCACAGCCGTCGCACGGCACCACGCTCACGGAGGGCAGGCCGGCAGAGCGGTAGTCGCCGCTGCTCCGCAGCACACGGCCGCCGGCACGGTTGCACTGCACCGACACGACGCCGCTCGTGATCGTCGGCCCGGAGACAAGCGTAGCGCCAGCGGCAGCGCAGCGAGCAATCGACACGGCACCGCCGCTCAGCGTCACCCCCGACAGCGACGCCACCGACGACGCCTCGCCCACCGCCCACACGTCGCGCAGCTCCAGCCACCCGCCGCCACCGATCGTCCCACCGTCGCAGCGCACCAGCGACGACGCAACAGACCCCTCGACGCCCACGAAGCGCAGCACCGAATCAAGCACCGCGAGGCGCTCGCCAAGCACAATGCCGCCGCCGCTGCTCACAACCGACACGTTCGTCACGGAGAACACCGAGTGGCTCCGCAGACTGAGAATCGACGAGGACGCCACATTCATCGCAGACGCGGTCGGACCGCCCGACGCCTCCAGCAACACGCCGTCAAGCACCACCGCGCTCGACAGCAGGTCCACGCCGCCGCCAACGTGCACCGCCGAACCGCCCGCATGCAACGACCTCAGCACAGTGCTGCTCACACGCAGCTGCGTCTGCAACAGCGACGTCGCGTGCAGCACAAGCGGCGACGCCACCGCGTCCGTCAGTCCGCTCAGCTGCGAGTAGCGCATCGGCCCCGCCGTCACAATCGTCGAGTCACGGACCGTCACGTTCGTGTGTGCCGGCAGGTTGTGCACAAACACAAGCGAGCAGTAGCTCCCGGACAGCCCGCTCACGCTCACCTCCAGGCTCCGGTCACTCGCCGGCTCGCCGCTGTAGCCCCGCACGTAGATCTGCGCACCGCCGTCGCACACGCAGTTCCTCAATTCGATGCGCAGCGCGCCGGGAAGCATCGCCGCAACGTCGAACACCACAGCCACGCCGTTCGTGATGGACACGCCGTCCATCAGCACCGTGTCCACGGCGCGGCCCACCGTGATGGCTCTGTCCACCGTACCGCCCCGCAGTCGCACCACCACCGCATGCACAGCAGGCAGCCACGCCGTCGCCGCAACCAGCGACAACACAACAAGCAGCGCCGCACGTACAGTCGCAATGGCCCTGCGCCGCACACGGTGCCGGCTGCGCGGACACGCACCCACCGCAGACCGCATCCACAGACCCAAACAAGTACCAACAAGGCTGTCGTGGTGTGTCGCACTCGCCCCGTCGACCATAACTCCTGTCCAACAAATCCCTTTCTATAGATGGCAAATCCAATGACACAATTCCGATATATCGTTATCCCTACTGCTGCTAATCCTAATACTGCAATTAATCCCTAACACCTTGAAACGATAGTTGTGCTGGTGAAGCCAAAGTAACTCTAACTGCACGGTCAGAAAAAGGATAAAAGGCAAAAACAGTATATAAACACAGTGGCACGCAGAGGCATCCGGTCATATAAAATCCCCATCACAGTACCGCCAACACAAAGCCGCGAGAACACAATCAAATCAGTTACGCCATCCACCCCCATCGCCCACGCAGCTCCATACAACCACCATGCGGAGTGGTGGGATCCCGGCAAAAAGACAAATAACCATTGGCACCGCTTTTGTGACCAAATGATTTTACCACAGAGCAGTCCCGATGCCGCGAAAGTCACAAAACAGCCAAGACAGACCCACGTGGCAACGTTACAACCAGCAGCCATCGAGCGCGTCGGAGCATGAAATGGTAACACAGAAGGAGGGTGGAGGATTTGCCGTTCCTCAGCAGTCAAAGCGCCGTTTTTTGATCGCGTGGGTCGGCATTGCACAGCAAACAGCGGCACCATACGCGCAAACGGCACATACAAGAAGGAAGGATGAAGAAGTGCGGTGACGGCACTCAGACACGGGGGGACAAGGGTCCACACCGATTGTGCAGTCCGATTGGCCCGCATACGTCCGGATGGTGGTCGCGCCGCTGCTCTGCGGTGCGTGTGGAGTGTGACTGCAGTGGAGTGCGAGAATGAAGAAAGGGGTGGGAGTCGCAGTGCGGCCCTCATCCATCTCGGTTAACTGTGACACCGGTGACGTCATCTCGTCAGGTCACCCGCAGCAATGACTGTCGCATTCAGCAGCGGTCGGTGCCTTCCTCCTCAAACTGGGGCATCTCTCCAACAACGCAGTCGCTCGCCTCCTCCCCCACCAACACAACGAGGGAGCAACGGCAAAGGATAAAACACGCACGGCAAGTGCGCAGTCGCAGAGCTCCACTGCTGCCGCCATGGCCAAACAAGGTCGGCTGCAGGGCGCAAAAAGAAGAATAAACACCCCATCAAACGCTTCAGCACCACGTGGAAGCACTGCAACCGACAAAAAAGACAAAACACCGTGAAGCAGGCACCAAAACCAAAGTTCCTCCAACAAATTCATCGTAAAGCAAATGTATATATATATGCGAGCGCAGAAAAAAACAAGCCACAGAAACTTTAGAAAATGACGGTGCAGAGACAGTAAGTGGTTGTGGTGCGCAGTAGCCGTGTCACCGCACCCTTCCCTCATCAAACGGCACCGCACCGCAACGCACCGTGACGACAGCCTGCAATGACGACGATTGAGTAGCACACACAAAGCGGCATAAACGTTTCATCCCGCACTCGCTCACATTTATGCTCTCAGTATGTACTGCCAACAACATCGGAAATGACACGGAAGAGGACTGTCCTATCATCCTCCTTCCGCTCACAACAGACCCTCCCCATCCGCCTCCTCGCCACGCCCTGGGTGCCGCGAAACGCCGTCAAGCAAAGCCGCTTGTATGGAAGTCCCCAATGCGCGGGGCGAGGCTGGCAGCCACCCACACTCACTCCCCCACAAATACCCTCTCCTACAATCTTCCCACACACAAAAGGGCAAAGACATGGAGAAAAGAAGCCCGCCGCACAACGCACGCAGAAGCAGCGCCATCCACGTCGCACCTCAATGAAGCGTCATGCGAACAGCACACCCACGGCCGCAACAAGAGGGGCGGACGCACCCAAGTCCACGGCGCTGTCCTTTACTTCCCTCCACCAAACGGATTGGGATTACGCCCCACAGCGGGTTGTGGCGGGTGGCGTCCCACACTCACAGTGAGGCACAGCGCACATCATCTTCTCCCCTCCAAGTGCACTCAGCAGGCCGGGGCGAGGCGCCCAGTCATCCTCGTTCCATTGCAGAGGCGAACACAAAAAATCGCCGCCGCTGGCCATCAGTGCCTCTAGCAGGGAAAAAAGAAAGAAAAAGAAATAGGGACATGTCAACAGCGCAGCCAGCAGTGGGACACTCAACGGGACACGGAGACACTCAATGGCGGTGAATACCGCAGAAAAGATGAACCGTAGTGGTTTACCAAAAAATAAAATAAAAAGGATAAGGGTCCAGAAGAACTCCCAAAAGTATTTAAAAAACAAAAAATAAAAAATTGATTCGGGAAGATGTTTATTTCATGCGCCAAGCAGTACAATACGGCCACGTGCCTTGTATACATGTTACCTGCAACAAGAAAAGGAAAGCAAAGTTAAAAAAAAAGATTTTACTCTTCCACGAGCCACACAACGCCCTCCACCCTTCATGCGGCATCCGGCATTTTCTTCCAATCCTCGTTCTGTGCAGTCCGTGAGACGCACAGCCGCGGAGCCGGCACCGCATGTAGGCAAAAAAAAGCAAAAAAAGCAAACACAAGAGAAAAGCACGTCACTCATGACGGTGTGCAGCAGGCAGCCATTACGTAAATAAGACACTGAAGATGCACAGTGGTCCGTCGACAACACGTCCGGCACAGCTCTCCGCCCTCCATCACCGCACGGTGGTAGCGGCACACTCCCGTTCACAAATAAATAAATAAATAAATAAAAGCACGGCGGCAGGGTGTGGCTGTGTGCGTGTGTGTGTGGCGCTGCGGGTGTCTGCCCGCCCTGGCCGCAAGAAACAAAACAAAACAAGAGGGAAAGAAATGTGTGCTCCGCCCACAGGCCCTCGTCGCACGCCCACACGTCACGGCTCCCTCAGCGCGCCTTTCGTCGCGGCACCTCCTCATGCGTGCAGCAGGCGAGGCGCACAGGGCCGTCGTCATGAGCGTGTCGGTGGGTGTGCGAGTGGAGCAGTTGGGCGGGAAACACACGGCACCCCTCACAGGAAGAGCGCAGAAAGAAACAATTAAAGAGGGAAGAGTAGAAAAGAAAAAAATTCCATAGTGATTGCCCCCCAAAAGCAAAAACGAAGGGAAGAGTGGAGCAAAAAAGAAAAAACAGACATATTTTTTTTTCTTTTAAGCAAACAAAAATAATTAAAAACAAACACAAAAAAAAATAAAAAATTGTACTCCGAACAGAAAAAAAAAAAACAATTAAAAGCCGAAAAAAAAGACGTTCATAATGGTTGCCCTAAAGCAGCAAAGGGAAAATGGAAAAAATTAAAAGAAAACAAAAAAAATTATCCTCTGCGTAGTAAAATTTATTCCTAGCGGTGTGTGTGTGTCCGTGCAGGGAACGGCACAAGTGCTCCACACTGAGACCGCACACTCCTCACTGAGCCGAAAAAACCCATAACCCCAGAAGAAGCAGCGGCAGCAGTCCGCTCCCAGCAGAATTCAAGCTCACCTCTGGCACAACGAATTGTGCACCCTCAGTCCAAGAGGTATTCCTCTTTGCCGCTCCACCCTCACTCACTTCTTTAACTGCATGGGGATCCAATGTCATGGCACCGCTGGTGCTGCTGAATTTTTCTCTGGGCCGGGCACCACAGATACAGCAGGTGCAGCGGGTTTAGGAGCAATTTTTACTTGTGGTTCCGGAGCTCTCTTTGGAACGGGTTTCCTTTCCTTGATTGCAGTCATCGCAGTGGAATTCAGTGGGCGGTTGTACAGAAAAAAGTTCTTCACCATCACACGAGGTTTTTTGCTGGGCTTCTTCTTCGTACTGGACTCATCATCATCAAAGTCGCACGCGCCAAAGCAAAAGTCTGCGACATCAATTGGCCTCCCGTCTGTTGACAGAGCTTCTTCCTCCCCCAGCAACTCACCATCAATGTACACAGAGGCCTTATTGCCTTGCAGCATGAGTGCCACTTGGTATTCTTTCTTCGGCACCCAGGTGCCACTTTTTGTTATCTTCTCGTATTTGAATATCGTCACTCACTTGTTATCCGCGGTGTACGACAGTCTCATGAAATACTCGGGCCCAGCGTCACCCAACGCCGCAGTCAGTAGAGGAGTGTTCCCGCTCGGAGCCTCTTCGATGGTCACCGACGCCACAACTGTGAAGTTGTGGCTCAAGGATACATGACGCACATTATTAGCCCGAGTGTTCACGGGCAATGAGACCCTGGAGTCAGGCTCCGTCAACTGAAACCCATCTTTGAGTTTCTTTGCATTCGTAGTCACCGTTGCATTCAGGGAAAGGTACTCGTCGTTCCACGTGTCATCACTGGCCGCATTGGACAATACTGCCACCAGACCCGCCGTGGGTATGGTCAAGTTGGAGAAGAAAACGTCCTTTTGCGCCGAATTACTGAGGACGGACTTGATTGCACTCAGTTCCTCTGTCAGGCGGGAAAGTGAAATGGCACTGTCCTCACCATTGCCCCTCCGTTGTAAAAGATGCAAATAGCCATCCGAGTACAGCAGGTTGCTGGCAAGCTCCTTCTCCCCAGCATTGCCCATGCCAACCGGTCCAACATAAAACGAGCGGATGTTGTCCGTGACCCAAAGGCAGAGTGCATTGGTCCTTTCCGTTTGTCCCTTCCAGTAGTTCCCTCTCTGTGTGTAAAGCATGACCTTCCTGCCCCCAATGGTCGAGGTGATGAGAGCATCCACATGCAAGCCTCCGTCCGGATAGTCTTCCGATTGTGAGTTGACCCACACGCCTGGAAGCGTCCCGATGGTTCCCGTCCACGTTGTCCCCATGTCACGCGAATCGTACACCCTCTGGTCATTCTCGCAATCAACAATCATGAGAAGTGATCCCTCCCACTCGGTGACGCGGGGGTTATAGCAGTTGGGAGGAGACATACCCTCTGAGAGCAATCATTTTTTGCCGCCATTCTTCGAATAGACAATCGTGTAAAAAGCTTCATTTGGGTTTTCCTTCCTCGCCATCAGAGAAAACACGAGTGTGCCATCCTCCATCAGAACACCTGAGCCACCAGAAGGAAAAAGGGTATTCAATTTACTTTTGTGATTCAATGAATATTTCGAATCGAACAGCGGTCTTGGGTCACCCCATTTGATCCGTTCACCCGGATCGCCGGGTGTAGAATTCGTGACATCACCCACAAACAGTTTCAGCTCCAAGCCGCCCTCTCTCCAGCACACACCTTCGTAGGACACATCAGAGCCTCCCGCAGGATGAAACACCTTGTTGCCCTTCGTGATTGTTGTGGGGCGGAGCACAACGCCCAAACTCTCCTCTTCCTCAGCTGCACAAACCACAGTGTGTGCCTTCCATGTACCTTTATTAACCTTTTCAACAAGAGTGGACCAATTCCACGCAGCGTCGATGTACTCCGCCACAACATCAGAAGACGGCTTAATTGATGGACCACCTTGATATTCGGTTTCCATGCGACCCTCGGCAAAAGCAGCAATTACTCCACCAGCACTGACAAGAGAGGGTGAAACAAATGCATCCCTCTTCGTCCCTTGAGACCTTCCATCTTTCGATACAACCAGCGTCTGATTCGGCAAAAATAGATCGACCGTATGAGGCAATTGCACATTCCCCGAATTACTCGTCGCGGTGTTCGAAGCCCCACCACTGGAGCACATCATCACGACGAGGAGAAGCAGCACCGCGGAAGTAAACACACGCCGGGACATGTTGGGCCTCTGCGGCTCACTCTCTCTTCGTTCCCTCCTCCTTCCGCTGGATCCGGTCACGCGGCGACGGTTGTGTGTGCGGGGTGCCTTCACCGCAGCAACACGTGAGAGCATAAAAATATGTGTGTGTGGGCGGTATGTCTGCTGTTGGTCCTTTCAGTGCCTTCGGATTTCACAGTAGCGATTAGCGTTTAGTCGTAACTTCCTTCTTGGAGGGGAGCAACAGGCAACAGAGGCAGAAAGGCAGCAAAACAGTACACACCGCCACCACTCAATACAAAGCACAACATCACCATCCCATCAGTCAATATTCTCCAGCACCCCTCAACACCATAAAAAGATTAAGAAAAACAAGTGAGCAGCCTCCCAATGGGGGACCGCGGGCCACGGCCCTGCAAAAAAGACAAATGAGAGGGGGCTAGGTGTGGAGTGAGGAAAAAGAGAGTTGCACTGCAACGGCACGGCGGCGTGACAACCCGTGGGAAGTATCGATGCAGAACAGCACATCGCCTGCAGGAAAAGTTGCTTCTCCCGCTGAGCAGAGAGGAAAAACAGCCTCAGCAGCCCCAATGATGAGAGGTCGCCTGCACCTCCTCGCGGCACCTGCAAGCTCGGCAGACACAAAGATGCAGGTGACGCTCTGCTGCACGCATGACGGCCGTCACATCCTTCACAATGGAAATTGCATCCTGTCGCACCACACGCCGCAGTCGGTGCGCACAGTCTCCGTCTCACTCCTGTCCCTCTCCCTGAGAACTCATCGGTGGCCGTGGCACACCCACCGACATGTCAGAAAGCACTTGTTTTTCTTCTCCCTCACACATCGCACAGCAGCACCGCCAACCTCATTTTATCTCCCTTTATTTTACGTATCCTCTTCCGTCAAACCTTCCGATACTGCCGTCCGCCCAACTCCGTTCATGTCGTCTCCCCTTCAGGTGCTCGCACCACACTCACAGTCCTCTTGATTGTTATCGTCTGGCCGCATTAAGTTCCCATCAGCACCATTGGGAATGAATCCTCGCATGAATGAAAATTGTTGTCGCAGAGCGTTGTCGCCCTCTTAATCAAAGGGAAACAACAACGGATAAACGCCAGAAAAAAAAAGCATGGCAGTCTTTCCCTACGAATGTGTGCACCCCAACTCATTTCATCCGTTCCCCCTCGTCAGTCATCCATGCCCACAGCACCGCGAAGGCACGTTTTCACCCGTGATCCCGGAAAGAAATGCCGTTTCACTCACCACCATCACATCCACACTGGTGCGCAGTTGCCGCTCGCACGTACCCTCTTCCACATAAACAAAGCCAATCCACAAACGATAAAATAAAAAAGCAGCGCGATGCGTTGACAGATTCCTTCCGTTCCGTCTGTTTCGTGATGAAGCCCCGCCTCCTTGCTGATGTATTTCTGTCTCCTCTTTATGTCACCCACACAAATAAAATGCTCAAACAAAGTCCTGAAACCCTTTTATATGTCACCGACACCTGCTCTGCGCCTTGTGTCGCTTCAATAAAAGACCGTCATTCACAAATGCACCCCGATGTTCAAAAGGAATACCCGCACCCCGATAATCCTTTAACAGGGTATTAAGAGCAAGCTCAGAAACATGCACCACCAATACAATCATAAAGCCCGTAATGAAAAGTCCACTCCAGCATGGACCTTTTTTTAAGTCTTCATCGCAAACGGCCATGTACGAATTGAACTTGTCCAAACAAAACATTCCTCTGTGTCAAATCCATTCTCGTCATGAATCCTTCATGAAACCCCGCCGTACTGGTTAAACTTTCATCACTCAATCGGCCACGGCAAGCAAGAACGGAAACAGCTACATAACGACAATCATCTGGTAAAGCATGCCTTTGGCGTTGTAGGCGGATAATCGCACAGAAACAGTGCCCATCCACAAGGAAACAGCATACACTGCGGCTCCTGCACTCCCTAATAAGCGCCTCATGAAATAAAAATTTGTGTCACGATTTCAGAGCACTGAAGTACAAAAAAAAATGAATTGAAGGCAACAGTCGAGCACAAGTTCTACCGAGTCTTTCTCCGCAGGGAGAAAGGGCACCAAGCACACTGCGCTCGACATTCACTCACAATAACACACCAATAAATAAAGCAAGGGGAGTGTGGAAATGGATTTATTCCATTCAGCAGCCCCAGCGGATGATAAAATACAAAAGGGGCCAAACGTAACGATGGTTCCTATCATGTCACAAAAAAACGTCGTCATTCCATTTCAGGATGGGAATTAAGGAGTTAGCTGCAAGTACAGAAACCGTCTTCTCCACCCGGCACAGGACGCTGAGAAACTAGCCAACAGACCCAGAAAGAACAACATGCAGCAAATCGCTCTCAATATTCCGGTAATCCCTTCTCACGCCGAGTTATCGTCGCGGCCAACAAGTCCAGTTTGCGCGGTCCGCCTTTGTGAATTCACAAGCGCCATCATGATGAACAACCCACAAACATACCAAGGCAATCCGTCCGTGATGTCCTCAAACACCCTTGCAAAGCCTTCCAACACCTTCTGCCCCGTGATGCAGATCGTTTCTGGAAGTAAAACCATTCGTGGTAAAGAAGCGCATCCCTCGTCAAAGGCACATCGCCCATCACACGCGATGCTTGCGCCTCCAACGCCCCCCGCCCATTCGCCGAGAAGGAGACATGATCACGAGCAACAGCAGCAGTGGCGCGCACGTCACACGCAGAGAATCCTAATCAACCAAGCAAGTGATATTGAGGTTCAATTCGCTGATACCTCCAAAAAGCAATGGAAATATTGTTGGGCAGCAGATTTCTCGGACTAAACGTCATCCACACTTCAGCACATTTCGCGCCAAACATTCCCAAAAAACGCGTTGGCGTGCGTGTGACAGACGCAAGAGCAAGAAAAAGATGGAGCACAAAAAAACAATGAACCCCCCCCAAAAAAGAGCATTCTTACGTGTTCCCTCGCTTGCCCTCGCATGTCTCATTTCCGTGGGGCGGGCCTGTGGAATATGCGGGGGGCAGCCGGGCCCATCGAGGCGATTCCCATTCCCAAGCGTCATGACCCGCCGTGCGCTCCCGAGCACACGTTTTCGCATACCACGCGCCCGCGAGGAAATAGGAGGCGCGCCCCTTTGGCGACCGGAATTGTTGGTGTCTTTATTTTTTCGTGACATTTTGTGTTGTTTTTCTTAAGTTCGCCCTCCGGCGTGACAACGGCCGCTTTGCTCGCTCGTTTTTTTTTTTTTTTGGATTTGGTAGAGGTTTATCACCTTTAAGTTATTTATTTTATTTTATTTTTTAGCATGGCGTTTTGTGACTTATCAATGGCTTTGAATACCTTGCTTTTGCTTGCTCTGTTCGTCGGATATGGAGTAAATGCTGTTTTCTTGCCAAATGTTCATCCGCAAAATTTTGAAAAGAACGAGATTATTCCTATTCAGGTGAATGTATTGACATCTGTGCGAACCCACGTGCCCTATGACTATTATGATCATTTTCCGACATGCCACCCCATCGCGCCCCTCGGAGGTAAGGTGGGTAACATTGGTGGAGTTCTCATGGGGGATCGTATCAAGTCGTCCCCTTACGAAAATATTCGTTTGCTACACAATGTTACGTGTGAAAAGATGTGTGAAAAGGAATTTTTAAACGAAAAACAGCGGGCCTTTTTAGTTAAGGCTATTAAAGCAGAATACCGCATCAACTTGCTGCTAGATGGACTGCCGCTTGCTGAGGTCAATAAGAAACAAGAGTATGATATTGGAATTCCTCTTGGTTACATGAGCCGGGACGTTGTTTACATTAATAACCACATAAAATTTACGATAAAGTATTCTTTAGAGGAAGTAAGGAATGCTAATGGGGAATTCGTGCAGAAGTATCGAATATTATCCTTTGTTGGTAAGCCATACTCTTTGGATTATCGTCCCGAACATGTCTGTGAAGCATCGTGGACGGAAAAGGATGTGAACTCTCTAAATCCCCTGCCTGTCACGAATGATCGTATTATTTGGAGCTATGGTGTTTCGTGGATACGAACTGAGGATCAATGGTCCTCTAGGTGGGATGTTTATCTAAATATTCATGGGAAGAATATTCATTGGTATTCTATTATTAATTCTACGCTTTTTGTTGTATTTCTTGCACTATTTATTGCTGCATCCATGATTCGTATTGTTCGACGAGATCTAAGTAGGATGACTGTTATTGACCTTGAAGAAAATGACGTGCCAGATTACACAGGTTGGAAGTTGCTAAATCGGGATGTTTTTCGCCCGCCATCACACGGATGGCTTCTTGCCTGTTTTACTGGAACTGGGGTGCAGCTTATAGGGATGGCATTTACTGTGCTCATTTTTGCCTCTCTAGGGTTTTTTTCTCCACAAAGTCGCGGCAGTTTATTTACTGCACTTCTGGTTTTTTTGGCACTTTTAGGCTTGTATGCTGGATATACATCAGCAAGATTACTCAAACTGTGGAATATGGGAAAGTGGAAGTATGTTTTTGCTACTGGAACACTTATTCCTGGAGTGGCTTTCGGAACTTTTTTTATGATGGATTTTCTGTTATGGTCACAATCAAGTAGTGCTGTTGTTCCGCTGTTTTCTTTAGTCATCGTTATGGGAATGTGGCTCTTTGTCAATGTTCCTTTGGTTTTTTTTGGTGCCATAATGGGATTTAGGCGAAACACAATATCGGTTCCTTCGGTTTATAGCCAAATACCACGTCATGTACCTTCGCAACCCTGGTATAACAAAAGAATGTTTGTAATATTTTCAGGTTTTCCTCCTTTTTTGGCGGTTTTCATTGAAGTCTACTTTATTCTCGAAGCCCTCTGGTTAAATAGGTACTATTACGTTTTTGGTTTTTTGCTGCTTGTGGCCGTAATTTTGCTCTTGACCACGTCAGAAATAACGATAGTCATGGTATATCTTTCCTTATGTGCCGAAGAATATCGCTGGTGGTGGAGAGCTTTTCTTATAGGAGCAAGTTCAGGATTGTTTTTTTTCCTGTATTCTGTTTTTTATGCCATTGTGGGAAGTTTTCATATGGTTGGTTTTGTCCCATTGGTGATGTATTTGGGATATATGGCCTTGTTTAGCCTTTTATTTGCCGTGACGAACGGAACTATTGGCTTTTTTGCTTGTTTTTGGTTTGTACGCTATATATACCGGTTTAACAAGGCGGATTAGGGAGGGAGGGGGGGAAATTGCGTTTGAGAAGAGTTTTATTTTTAGGAATAGCATGAACTTTTTTGTTGGTTGTTTCCCGAGACAATAACTGCATTGAAATTTTAAGAGGAATGGCTTTTGCGATTATCAACCGATCATTTTTTTTCTTTTTTTAGTACTATACTGATCCCTCTGATATAGATGTGTATGTTTTAGGGGCTATTTCACCCTTCAGATTTCTGTTTTTCTTTTTGTTTTTGTTTTTTTATTTATTTCTATTTTCCCATAGAATTTTATGAACATTTGCATTTCAAGAAATGCAGGATTATTTGCGGGAGATTGAAGGTACATTGGCGAGGACAAATGAAAGAAAAAGCACTTTGCTTTACAGATTAGCAAAACGTAATGCCGAAGAAGAACGTCTTGCGCGGTTGGGAGTGCGTAGTATCCCAACCAATCCCCTTGATGTAATGGATACCCGGGTTGTTAAGTATGTCCTTTTTAAGTTGAAACGGGATATTGGTGATATGATTGCTAGAATGCGTAATCCGCAATTGCTTAGTATTGAAACTCATGGAGAAGTCGTTATCCGGGCTAAAAATGATGAAATCAATCATCTTATTGCCAAAAAAAATTCATGGGAAAGACGATTAGTAGCACTTACTGGGGAAGAATATAAGGTGGCATCATCTAGAAAACTATACTTTGGATGTGCAAAGGAGCTTCCGGAGGCTCAAGTTGAAATGAGCACGGCTGAGGAAGTTCTTACAGGGGATGCATTGGATGTATCAGAGCCCGAGTCCTTAGGTTCACAGTCTTCGGAAGGTATAGCGTCTTACTTTAAAAGTAGCTACCTGGAACAGCTTGCCGCGAGTGAATCCGATGACCTTTTGTGTCGTATTGAAAAGGCCGCAGAGCATAGTTTAAGGCTTGAACATGGAAAGAATAATGGAAATTTATTTCTGAAAAGGTTTAATGAGGAAAACTCTTTGTATGTTGTGGATGTTGATTTGCTCCCTGAAGAAGAGTATCGGCGCAGGATTTTAGATGCAAAAAGGGAGCTGCTGAAAAAACGACTAGGAACCCTAAAGAAATAAATTTCTGATGAATGTCCTCATTATCTTCATTATTATTATCGTTTTTGTTGTTGCTGTTGATTGTGTTCTTATTGATATGTCATTAACGAATCGTTACTTATTTCTGTCTTATTTTTTTTTTATTATTTTCTTTGCTACATTCATGCACCCTTTCGTTGTTGTTGTTGCAATATATTTTTTGCGTAAAAACCGAAGATTCAATTGGTTTTTTAAAACCAGAAGTAAAGGTTAAAGCATGACCGGGTTAACTGTAAGACGCAAGCGATCTCGAGGTCTGACACCGCACAAGCAGTCATTTGACGCAGCGGTTGTTTTCAGGCGGGATGATGTGCCAGCACTTCCTAAAAAACCTCTCCAAGACGAAGAAGGCAATGGTACACCTCATGATCCGTTTCGGTTGCCCTTACGAAATGAACCCAATGAAAATGGGTGCCACCATTGCTTCACGAAGCGTTGTTTTTGTGTTCTTTTTGATCGCATGTTGAATCATGTTTACAGTAACTTATATTGCAAACGCATCACAGAAGTTGCAGGTTCACGCCACTTATGTGCAAAATCACTTTTGCCAACGTTCGTCTCTCGAATGGTACGTTTGATGGAAGTAAAATCTGAAGATACATTTTATGACCTCGGATGCGGTAACGGATCCGTTCTATTTCAAGTGGCTTTTCTAACAGGTGCTCGGTGCGTGGGAATCGAGATTAGTGAGCACAATGCCAATGTTGCAAAAACTGCTTGGGAGAGCCTTAAACCACAATTAGAGTCTATTTCTGGAAGAAAAATGCCCGATTTGAAAATAATAGCTGCGGACATGACAAGAGTGCTTGCCGAAAAGACGATGTTTAATGAAGAAGGTGGGAAAACAGCGATATTGCTATCTAATCTACTGTTTCCAAAATCACTAACGCACTATCTTTCAGAGCGTCTTCGTCGTGTTCCAAGTGGAACACGAATTCTTTGTTTTGATGATCTTTATCCACATAGCCGTTCCGTCGCCGCGATTCGAGATCCAGAGGCTTTTGAGATTTTTTCCATGATGGATTACCGCTGGCAGGAGCGTAGTGTGGAATGGTGCTCAATGGATGGGCCTTTTTACATTCATCGACGAAATTGAGGACCAAAAGAACGCACTGTTGGACAGAGGATGTGCACTTTACTTTGGTTTTTACTTTGTGTACCCTTGTGTATGTTGTCTGTTTACTTTGTATTGCATTGTAACCCTGAACATTCTGTCAATGGCTAATCCATTAAATAGCTCAATGAGTACGTGGTTTTGTTGTTGTTGTTTTATATAGATATATATGTATATATGCTTTTTTTTTTTTTTTTTCCTTCTTTTCCCAGATTATTTATGAGAGTCTTAAGAATAGTACTGTGGGACTCCACATATATCTGGGAGGACTGGACTGCACTTTCATCTGCTACGGCCAGGAAAAAATGAACGCAAAAGGTTCATTGAAAAAGGTGAGCATTTCTATTTATTTCAGGTGCCGTAATACAAAACTTACAAATTCAAAATTGGATTTGCCATTCATACACCAAAAAAGCCTTGCAGTATTCACACACTTGTGTGGATATATGTGTGGTACATCAGTTTGATGAATGTTAACCTACGGCATTTCACAGATGAGTATTTTTAAGAAAAACGGTGAGGAAATTTACTTGTATTCTAATGGCTCTTCAGAGCCTCTTTAAAAGAGGCTTTTTGGGGAATTGGTGGGAAAAGGGTGGAATTTGAGATGTACTTTCTTTTATTGGTTTTTGAGCATTGAGAAAGGATATCATTTGTTTATCCCTCAACAGTGTGGCGACTGCCATAACGGTCGCATATTGTCTGGAGCCTTGCCGCAATTACTGCCATCTTTTTGCCCATTGGCGGTGTAATATTTATTGCTATTTCTATCTGGGGAGTGAAGCAACTAGAAAAACAAAATGTTCCCTTGCTCTGCTTTGTTTTCCTGGGCACGCGTAAGAACCAAGGAAAAGGGGAGCTTTGGATCCTTTCCATCTGTTTCTTTTGCAGTTTTTAATTATTTTTCTTTTGCTTAAATATTGGCGCTTTTTTCTTTACTCTTACTTCAACAGTTTAATTCGGTGACAACTATGAACGCCAAACAGTGGCTCGCAAAGCTTGTTTCTTTCGACACGACAAGCCGAAACTCGAACCTTGAGCTCATCCACTACTGCAAGGACTACCTGGAGGGACTCGGTGTGAAATGCACGCTGGTGCACAATGCAGAGAAGACTAAAGCAAACCTGTGGGCGACTCTGCCGGGTGAAGGCGGCGTGACGGAGGGCGGCATTATTCTCTCCGGCCACACGGACGTGGTCCCGGTGGACGGGCAGAAGTGGAACAGCGATCCGTTTACACTGACGGAGCGGGATGGGAAACTGTACGGTCGTGGCACGTCCGACATGAAGGGCTTTGTTGCCGTGTGCATGTCTATGACCCCCGAGCTCCTCAAGATGAAGCGCGCGAAACCCGTTCACTTTGCCTGGACATACGACGAGGAAGTCGGCTGCATCGGTGGCCAGGTTTTGACAGATTTCCTGCGGGAACACAAAATCAGGGCGGAATGCTGCATTGTTGGTGAGCCAACCTCTAATAAATTGGTTGTCGCACATAAGGGGCTTTTTTTGTATCGTGTTTGTGTGCATGGCAAGGCGGTGCATTCTTCCTACGCCCAAACGAAGCAAGGTTGCAATGCTGTCTATTACGCCGCAAAGCTCATTGTGAAAATAAACGAAATTGCAGAGAACATTAAATTTTATGGTATGCAAGACCCCTGTTTTGACGTTCCCTTTACAACGATGTCACCAAATTTAATTCAAGGCGGTAATGCCCTAAATACGGTTCCCGCGAAGTGCGAATTTGTCTATGAAATGAGGTATTTACCGGAGGCCGAAGCTGAGAAGTTTGAAGAAAGGATAAAAGCGTATGTGAACGACACACTTCTTCCGTCTATGAAGAAAGCATTTGGGGATGCACGTATTGAACTGGAGAAATTGTCAAAGACTCCTCCTTTTAAAGATGCCAATGAGAAGGATCCCTTTACGCTTTTAATGCGTCAAATTACAAAGGACTCCACTAAGCGTAAAGTGGCCTATGGCACCGAGGCTGGTCAATATCAGGCCATCGGTGTACCAGCAGTCGTATGTGGCCCTGGCTCCATATTGCAAGCACATAAACCGAATGAATTTGTAACATTGGAGCAACTGGACGAATGCGCGAGGATAATTCGGAAGGCCATTCAAGGCGATGGAGCTGTGGCTCGTCCACATCTATAGAGATGTTAGCAGGGGTATTTGATTTTTTTTGATATATATTTTTAGGGTTATGGTAATTTTAGCAAATCCAGGCAGGTTAGGAAAATTCTTATTTGTTTTTCTTGTTTGTTTTTGTAAAGAAACAAACAATTAACGGGGAAAAACAGAAAAAAAAATGGCTAATGGGGGTGTAAGGTGGATCTCGAGGAATAGTGGCTTTTTTTTCTAATCCTATTGATTGCATTAAATGAGGGGCTAGAATTATGCCACATATCCAAGAAATTGACATAAAATGGGCAAATGAAAATACACAAGAGCCTGAACGATGCAGTATTTCTGTCTGCTCGTTGTTTTCAAAGGTTCGTTGTTTTTGTTTTTGTTTTTGTTTTTGTTTTTGTTTTTGTTTTTGTTGTTTTCTTTTCTTTTCTTTTCTTGTTGTTGTTTTGTTTGTGTGATCACCCGAAATCCAATAAGTACAGATATATTTTCTTTCTTGCTTTCTTTTTTTTTTTTTCTTTTTACCATGTGTGCTCTGGCCCCCAGTGCTCCAGATTAATGCAGGAAGGGCTCCCAGAGTGTTTTCGTGTTGTTTCACAGCAAAGAACTTCTGGCGATGAAGCTGTTGGAACGGCTCTGGAAGATATTCACAGGTTTGTATTTGAGAAGAGTCAGAGGAACATGGAGACGTTGTCACCTTCTGAACTTCTTTCATCTTGCGATTTGGCGGTGAAAAAGGTGGGGGGACAACTGGGTAAAAGAAACCCATTGGGCATAGCACATCTACCCATGGGAGTGGCCATTGTTGAGATGATTGCACGCCTAACTCGAATTTTATTCTGGGGTATCACTGTATGTTCCGAGATGTCTTTGCCACGTAAACTGAAGATGATTGAGGAAGACGGAGAAGAATTGGAGGAGGTACTTCTGCCGCGTTTTTTTTTGAAGCTCTCAGTGAGTCCCATCATTCTGCGAGATGTATTAATGAAAGCCCCTTGGGATGTCTTTTCGCGTCTCTATGGCACAGAGAGCGCCCTCCCAGGGGAAGTCAGAGAGTGTGTCCCTGTGGAAGTCAGATCTGTTCTCAGCAGTCTTAAGGTGAATTTTGGATGTGACTTTCTTTTTCATATTTGTGTTCCGGTAGATTTGGCAGGCTCGCATCGGGAGGTGGTCACCACTGCCGCCGAGGCCATCGATTCTCATATGGCCACTGCATTTAATTTGGCCGGTGGTCTCTCAGCGGCTGTGGAGGCAAATTGCGACAATAAAAATATTGGAGACAACACAAATCATCATTTGTTTTGCGATAAACGTTGTACACGTTCTTCCCTTCTCGGCAGGAGCACTTCCCGTTCCGAGTCTTGGGATTTTAAGACGGGTCGAAAACCTCTTTTTTCGTCGGGGGAACGGTCGCAATTTACGCAATTTATTCATTCCCGCCACTGTTTGCCTGCTTACAAGCTAACTAGAAGAAGGTCGGGAATACTGCCGGGGCCAGGGGCGGGTATTGAGTGTGCGGATTACCTCATCAATGGAGCCGGTCATTATTCCCCTGCTACTGAGGAAAGCCACGTCTCCTCAGAGGAGCACGACGGCGAGACAGAAGTGTTGGCACCAGAAACCCCAGTAAAGAAAAGGGTGCGAGCCGAAAAAGGAGTTGTGCCACCATCGCCTTCGCGTCCTACTCGCGAATAAATGGCGTTCTTTCTCGACTCCTGGCTGACGGAGTCGAAATGATGGCGGTTGTAATGTTTCCTTCATTTTTTGCTTCCTCCTCTCTGAGGGGTGAAGATGTTTCACTTCTCTAGAACGACCGCCTTGGTTTTCGTTGCGTACCGTATATATATGTACACTCTTTGCATTTGCGCAACTCCGTCACTTTTTTTTTTCTTCTTTCCTTCTCTTTAGTTGCTATCTGTTTGATAGGAACTGCACGTCTAAAGAGGTGAAGGACTGCGGAAAAATGGACATGCGTGGACTGGCTCACTTTATACAAGACGTGCGGAAAGCGACGAGTAGCCCGGCTGATGAGAAGAAACGAGTTGACGTGGAATTAGTTAAGATACGCTCAAAATTCCGAAGCACGGCAGAAATGACCACTTACGATCGAAGAAAATACGTCTGTAAGTTGATGTTCATCGCAATGCTTGGATACCCCGTGGAATTTGGCCATATGGAGGGTGTGAAGCTTCTGGCTCTAAAATCCCCGGCGGAGAAACTGATCGGCTACCTCTCTGCCACCGTTTTCCTCCACGAAAATCATTCCCTGTTGACTTTGGCTACACATATGATCTACAAGGATCTTTTGTCAGAGCAGGAGTTTAATATAAACTTGGCACTGACAGCGATTGCCAACGCGGGTGGGAAGGAGTTTGCGGAGGTCATGTCTTCAAGGGTGAAGAGTATTCTTTTAAGTGATCGTTGGAATGTACATGTTCGCAAGAAGGCAGTGCTGACGTACTTACGCATATATAGAAAGTATCCCGATGTTGTGGATCTTGGTGACGTTATCCCTGTTGTGACAGATCTTCTTCTTAGTCCACTGCTTGGTATGAGTGGTTGTGCTGCCGTCTTTCTTACGGGTTGTCTTAACAAAAGCAATTTTCATCTTTTTCATTCCGTACCCAATCGAGTCATTGAACTCCTTGGAAGGATTATACTTGAAAAGCAAACTGATCCGGGATATGTCTACTACGGTGTTCCTGCTCCGTGGTTGCAGGCGATGTCCATGCGGCTTCTTCGAGGCTTTCCAGTTCCTACAGATAGTTTGCTGAAGGAAAAAATTCTTCTTGTCTTGCGGCGGATTGTGCAGGCGACTGACAGAGTGCTTCGGGACGCGCAAACCCAACAGAAGCAAAAGGGCACTATGAATCGTGTGAGTGCAATGAATGCCGTATTTTCTGAGGTGGTTTTACTTGTTCTCCAGTGGGATTTGGACACTAGGCTTCATAATGAGTGTCTGGATGTTCTTAGCTGGTTTGTGATGGAAAAGAAAGATTCCAACTTGCGTTATTTGGGGTTTAGTTTGCTGTCACAATTGTGTTCTGCAAGGAGCTCCTACAATGACTACAGGACATACTGTAGACAGTATCAACCACAGGTGGTTGTGGCTCTTCATGACCCTGACGTTTCCATCCGTACGAAAGCGTTGGATGTCACTGTGTGTATGTGTGACGCTGAAACTTCCAGGGAGGGTATCGGGGCCCTGCTTTCTTATCTCCCCATTGCGGATGGACTCTTTAAGGAGAATCTTGTACTTGCCATTTCTCACTTGGCAGAGGTGTACTGTGTAGACTACGGGTGGTACGTTGACACCATTCTCTCTGTCATCGCCCACGCCGGCGGTCTTACCCCGCAATTCATCATTTACCGTGTTGTAAATGTTATCATTAATCACAAATATGTTCAGAAAAGGGCGGCCACAACTTTGTTTAGTTTGTTGAAGATTCGTAAAACTGTCCCTGAGGTCCTGTTGCGTGTCGCCGCCATTGTTTTGGGCGAATTTGGGTATCAAATTGCAGTGAATGCGGAAAGCACACCACTCATGCAGGTGACCGTTCTTCAAAACCACCTTAAAGACGCCTCGGAGGAGACTCAAAGTCTCCTGTTAAGTACGTTTGTCAAGCTTTACAATTACTACGATATTGCGGTGCGTGAAAAAATACTGAATACACTTTGTCAGTATAGAAGCAGTTTCAATGTTGAGCTGCAGCAACGCGCCATGGAGTACGTCGGGCTCATCGAACTAGGCAATGATGAACTCCTCCAGAAGGTGTTGGAGCCATTGCCGAGCTTCAAGGAAGATGATTTTTCGCTTGTGCTACCTGGGCGCGCCCAGCGAGAGGAAGCGAATGTTGCCGTGTCTTTGAACATCTCTCGGGATAAAAGAGAGAAGTTGGTCGCCCCAAGGGCAGACAAGGAGCCTGATAAATTGAACAGCTCTGATCTCCTGGTGATCAATCGCGATGTCCCCTTAAATTCCGGTGGTGAGTCCGATGTGGACTTGGAGGCGTTGTTTACGGTCAATTCAACGATGCAATTGGATAGAATGGCAAAAGAAAATGAACTGTTACGGCGACGGTTTATTTTTTTGCTTGAAGAAACGTCTGGTGTCCTTTATTCCGATGAGTTTGTAGAATTGCACTGTGAGCAGCAGTACCGCGGAGCCGATGCCCGTGTCACAGTCACAGTTAGAAACAAGATGGCAGTGGGACTGGAGAAAGTACATGTGGAGACCACTGGAGTAGATGTTGGGCTGCTGTTGCAGTCAAGGAATGAACGCGGGGATATCGCCTCTAGTGGGGTTCTACGAGTGGAATTTGTTGCCAGGTCTTGGGCACCATTTAGGGAGGCCCCTACTGTACGCCTCTCCTACAAGAGACCGGGAGAATGCACCACGGAGATGAAGATTCTTGCCCTGCCCATTGTGACCACACGGTTCTTGTCTCCGTACGATGAGAAAGATGAAATGGCGTACGACACGCTGTGCAAGCAAATGAATTCTGCTTCAGTTCGGACCCGACGCCTATCCGCAGGATGTGTCACTCACAATGGAGCAATTGAAGGGGTATTAAAAGGGATGGGATTCTGTGTAATTCATCCTGTTGATAGCGCGGAATGGAAAGCCATGGCAGCCCATGCCACGCAATCTCATGGCATTTTGTCTTACGAGCCTGCGGTGGTGAAGGTATTTAGTCACTCCCCCGGGGCATTTACCGCCCAAGTCATTACCAAGAGTCATTTACTCAGCGTTGCCATAATTGATGTTTTGGAGCAAACTTTGCTTAGCAAGGGGCAAACAGAGTGTGAAGAGAGGTTCAGTGTTTTTGGAGGGAATTTAACCACTTTACTCTCATGAATTATCTTTTTTTTTTTTTTTTTTTTTCTGTATCTCTCTTCCCCACACTTTTTCGTTTCCCGCGCACTGTTACGCCTTATTGCTTTTTACGCTCCTACGGTTGACTGTTTCTTTCTTGTTTCTTCCCTTTTTGTGGTTTTTTGCGCCCTAAGTTACGTCCACTGCATGTATGGACGGCAATCCCGAACACATCTTGATACGTGCACGGATATATGCGCACATCTTTTCACGTGCTAGTGGATATTGCTGCACCCCACTCTCTTCTTTTCTCTTGCTTTTTCCTTTTTCCCATTCCGTGTGCGGACCAGCTCACCGAATTCAGCAACGCTACTACTACCAATAATGATGATGCGCCGTGTGCCGTGCACCGTGTTGTTCCTTGCGCTGTTGTGCTGCTTCTGCTCGCATGTGTACGCGACAAAGGATGTTGATGATGACATGGTGCGTGTGAGTGCGGAAGTGTTGTGTGGAAGCGGAAATTCCAGTGCGCGCTGGCGTTTAACAGGCGAGGGCGAGTGGACAGTTTGTGGTCCTGATAAGAATCCCGACGGTCGAGATGCAATGGACGAGGAGGATCCCTCTGCGATGGTCTGCAATGTGGCGAGACCGAGCTGCGTGGATTTCAATGCCACGAGTACTTCCGGAAAGAAGGAGGAAATCACCTTCAATTTTGACCTGCTGACGAGCAAGACCACCGAACTGTACAAGCGATGGGAAAGTATCCGTGCTGATCCGGCCAAAAAAACCGGCACGAAAAGTGAAGGCAATGCGGACAGCAGCGACATCGTCACCGTGCGGGTGCACACACCACCGTTGATGTTGCTGCTGCTGCTGCTGGTGGTGACTGCCGCTGCCACCGCGTGCTGAGGTGTAAGCGTCATGGCAGAGATGTTCCATACCCTGTGGGTTCTCATTTTGCTTGATGCCCTTGTGGGCCAAACTCTCGCCTGTTCTTGAGGGCTTTTTTTCTTTGCATTCTTTTTTTTTTCTTTTTTTTTTTTTTTTTGCTTCTTTATGTTGCTTTTTCACCCTATGCGCTCTCTCATGGGTAACGCACCCTCCTCCTCTGTTTGCTTCTGTCGCCCAAACGCGGAGCCGGTCGCGTCATTGTGAGTCTCATGGATCCCCCCAAATGAGAGGCGAGGCCAAAAACACCGCGATGCCGATGCGTGATTTGTGGATGTGAGTGTGGGCCTGTGACCAGGCAATTGTGTTGTTTTTTTATTATCATTTGTGTGCGCTTGCAGGCAAACATGTTTTCCACGCTGCCGAGGAACAAAAATCCTGCTGAAATTGCTTTTTGGTGAGTAATTCTTGTGAGAATTTCCTTCGTGGTGTTTTTCTCTTTTATGCGTTGGGCTCCTCACTGCTGGCTGTGGGCCCCTGTGCTTTGCCCGCTGCCCCCATGCAATTTACCTGCCGGATTCCTCTCGTTTTAGTGTGCCAGTATGCCTTCCATTTTTTGTATTGTTGTTGCGTGTGCGTGTAGCAAGACACATAGGCACGAATGTATTGTTGGATCTCCGCGGCGCCGTCACTTCCCCTGGCGATGTGAGTGCCGTGTGCGGCGGCTGGCTCCTTCTTTCGCCGTGCAAGGAAGAGCGACAGAAGGGGAGTGCGCTTTTTTTCTCCTTATTCGTGGGCGCAGGGCGTTTTTGTGTGAGTAGGTGGAGCGGGGCGCCGTGTTCCATTGAGGGTGGAATGGCAGTGCGGTGTGGATGCCACTTCGCGGGCGGCTGAGAGCCCAGCTGTGCCTGCGACTGTCAAGTTGCTAATATGTATGGGTGCACGAGTATGTTTTGTTTGTTGTTATTTTTGTTAACTGCCTACTATATTCTTAAAGAACAGTGGCTTCTACTTTTTTCTTCTCTTTCACTTTTCTTTTTTCTTTTTTTCCTTTATTCTTAGTGCTAATTAAATCATGGCTGGGAAGAAAGCTCATCCCATCAAACGGGATTGGTACTGGAATCACAATGACCGCTTTGAGATTTGGCATAGTCTTGACTGGCCTTCTGTTCGTCGTGGGCGCCAGATCTACACGGAGGTCTTTGCTCCATGTCATCCTTTGGGCCGCATGACTTTCACTCATTTTCAGGGGTTCATGACACGCGAGGAAATCAAAAAGCTGGCATCGCAATATGAGGTGATCGATTCCGAGCCCGATGCCGAGGGGATGTTGAACCCGCGCCCGGGCAAACCAACAGACACGCTTCCTATACCCTTTCCAAACCAGCGTGCCGCCCAATTCGCGAATAACGGTTCGGAGCCGCCGGATTTGCAGCATTCTGTCTTTGGCAAGGAGGGCGGACCAGACTACATCTTTTCCCTCATCACGGGCTACAACTGGGGCAACGGCGAGCTCTTGGATGTCCCTCCGTTCGCCCCGGAACTGAAGCCCGGGCAGTTCTGGAATCCCTACTTCAAGGACTGTGTTCTCTCCATGCCGCCCCCGCTGTCGGACGGCATGGTAGACTACGAGGATGGCACTCCGGCGACGACAAGTCAAATGGCAAAGGATGTGGTGAACTTCCTGCGCTGGTCTGCTGAATCCGAGTACGATGACCGGCGTGTCATGTTCTGGAAGGCATTCACAACGCTCGGACTTGTGAATTGTATTCTTTTGCACTACGGTCAGAAGAACACTAACTGGCGTATTTACGGCCGCACAACATTCCGCTACTGGAAAAAGACGTGGTAATTAGGGGGGTCTTGCATTTCTGTCTGGGGAGATTGGGATAAAATTGTTGATTGTCATCTTTAGAGTCTTAAAAAAAAAAAAAAAAAAAAAGAAGAAAAAGAAAAAAGAAAAAACAATGGAGGAGAGGCGAAGGTAGTGAATTGAAATATGTAAATGGGGAAGAAAAGAGCAGAGGTAGTTTGGCAGAGAGTATTGTTTAGCATTTAGGGATATGTCTTGGGAGGAATAGAAAAAAGGGGAGGGATAGCAGCGGTATCCATTGAGTCTGAATTATGTCAACTCTTTCTCTATCTATCTCTCTGGGAGTGTGTATGTGTTGTGTATGTCCTTTCCTCCATTTTTCTTTTTCTTTCGTTCTCGCATGTGTGTCTCTCTTTCTGTGTGCGCATGCATTCACGCCAGCGAATGTGTGCACACGAGGGATGGCTCTGATTTTATTCGACATCTGTTGGGGACGAAAGGGAGAGATGAGATGCCTGCTTTTGTTTTTCTGCTTTTTCTTTCTTGCTTCTTTTTTTTTTTTTTTTTTTTTGCATTTCCTGTAGATTGTTGCCGCACGCATCATTGCAGGGCGCGGTGGGAAAATGCTTCGCACAACCGTCATTGGGCGCCTCTATGCCACGCTTGTTGTGATGAAGCGGAGTGGGAAGCCCTCCGACACCCCCGAGTACAAGCAGGTATACCTCCCGTACGACACGGCTCCAACACCACTAGAATTGGAGCGGGAACGAAAGAAGCTCCAGCAGGCATACTACGGTCGTATGGAACACCGCAAGTTGGTTCCGGTAAAGGAGGTCCCGCTGAATGTCTACACATACGGAAAGGAGGGCATGTCGCTGCCCATTTCGATTTTCAAGGATCAGCAGGATCCTGTCATTGGCCCTGAATGGACGTATCCTGGCATCTATGAAAACAAGCTGGCGGCCCAGCACTGGTACACGGAGGAACTTTTTAGCAAAGAAACCCAAAACAACTTTGACTCCCCGTGGCAAAAGCAAATTCTTGAGAACCAAGTAAAGCGGCGCATGGCAAAAGTTGCGTTTCGAATGCGACAAGTCAACATGAAAGCGGTGGATTTGTTTCAAAAGGAACGGGGATCCGCGAAAAGAGGAGCCGCGGCTGCTGCTGCTGCTGGTGGTGGTGGTGGTGTTGCAGCGGAGAAGGGCAAAGCCGCGGCGAAGAAGAAGTGACCACTTCTCGCTGCCGTCTCTGTTCATTTTAATGTTCTCCTTTACGGTTTCACAGGGGACGGAGGGAATTGTTTGGACCGCCTCGCATATTCACGTGCATATTCTCTTTCCTTCTTTTTTTTTTTTTAAAAATGTGTGTGTCTGTGTGTTTACTTCCTTGCTTTTCCCCTTCTCTTCTCTTTTCTCTCTGGTTGGATGGCCCACCAGGATCCAAAGGAGACACGCTACTAACGAGAAACAACATAATAATAACAATAATAATAATAATAATAATAATAATAATAACAAGAACCACAAGAAGAAAAAAAAAGAAAAGGACTGCAACAACAAATTAACGATGAAGACGAGTTTATTTCTTGCACTCCTTCTTCTCTCAGTTTGCTGCCCTGTCGTTCAGGGAGGGAACTTGTATCCGAGGTGCCAGGGGGAACAATTGCTGGGAACCGCAGATGCGGGTGAAGAGTCGGTTTTCTTTAAAATACGGCGATACTCAAAGGCCTTGACATTGACATGTCTCGCGTACGAGGTTACCAGCATCTCGGATGTGGGAAGGGGTGAACGGGATCCGTGCCAGGTGGAACATCAGACGGAGTACCAATACCGCCTCGTCATAAGAGCAACAATGGTAGACGAGGCTACTGGGAAAATCATCGAGACGGATTATGATGTAAAGGAATTGGCAGGAGGATCCCTCGGTGATCTTCTAATTCATAGTGCGGAACTTAGTAAATTCTCTCTCGTATTTATGAACAAGGCCACAAACGGTCGATGCAGACTACGCATACGTGCACTTATGAGTTACACGGAGAGGACGAAGCCGTTTGAACGGGAAGGTTTGCCGGTGGTAATTGGGCTAGAGCCTACGAGTGTGTACAGGAACCGCAGTTCGACGACGAAGCTTTTCCTGAGTTATCCGAGTGGTACAAACATGCAAGAGGCGCAGTCGGACGTTGTGAAGCTTACAAACTTGGAAAAAGAGTGTGCGGATGAACATTCTCAGGGACATGCTATGCGTCCGCAGCCTACCCCTCAATCCATGGAATTTATTGATGACACTTCGTTAGTGGGGTTGCGTGATTACTACTTTGACTCTTCGGAAACCCTTCGCATTTGCTACCACAAAAAGGGAAAATCGGTGGGCGCTGAGTTGGCAATTGTTCGTGTGTTTGAATGTAACCCGTATGGCTATGAGGTGGTTAAGGGTCAGGACGATGAGGGTCGTGTATATGTGGGAGTGGAAACGACTATCAAGTTCTATGGGTATGATCTCGACACTCGGGATCTTGGAGACAGGGCAAAGTTTGCCAATGACTTTGAGGATTGTGCAACGGCGCCTCCCGCTGGTGGCGTGCCAGAGGGCCTGCCCCTTGCTCCTGCTGAGAGCTATGGTCCTGGCACCAGGTACACACTGTGGACATGGGTGTTAAGAGAAGGCGGTTTTTTCAAGGTGTGCTACAAGACTCGCGATGGGGCGTGGGTGGAGGTGCCCAATATCATTGATGTGGCCTATGACGCCCCCTCTACCTACGCGCCCGGCAGCTCCAGCCCCCCAAGCATCCCGCGGCCGAGAGACCCGATTACCCAGGAGGAGTGCCCCATGGCAATTGAAAGGCCAGGCGAGCCTTGGACTGTCTACAAGAGCTTGAAACTGACCTTTAATGAGAGCAAAATTTCTGAAGAATATCTTCTAGTTCTCAGTCGGGCATTTTGCATTCCACGATCCGCTCTTGCTGTGACGCGCATGACACATGATGGAGAAGGGCATCAGGTGATCTATCTTTCGATCCTTTGTGAAGAACTTGGAGATGCGGCCCCCTGTGACACGGTGGAGAGGCAGAATTACATTCTCACCCTTGGGAAGAGCAACTCAACGATCCTGTCAGATATCGGCATCTTATCCGTTGAAGGAAGCCGGCACCTCTTTGCGTTTGGAGACGATACGGTAACTATGAAGGGTACCGGCGGCCGCGTCGTGACCCTGCTGATTACATGTGCCACGGTGGTATTAGTAGCGGCCATGGCTGTCTACGGCGTGCTGAAGTACCGTGAAAATCGTCAGTATTTTATTCAGTTTGGCAACGACGACGCAGAAGTAGAGGACATGTACGCTGCCAGTGACCCAAAAAACACAGAAAATAAAGGGCCATTGCCTGTCAAGGACGCTGTCATTGAAGTGGAAGAGTAAGTAAGGTGGGTAAAAAGGAAGAAAAAAAGGAAAGAAAGAGGACAAGCACGTTGGAAACGAAAAGAGAGCAAAATATATTTTTATATAAACAGCCAATCCGGGCGATGACTATCTCATGCATAAATGTACGCATGCAAATGCTGAACGAGTAGTAAAGGAAACTGAACGTCGATAGAGTATATTTCTTTTCCACTCTGCTCCTCCCTCCCTTCCTCCTTTCCCCCCTTACATGGTTTCTGATATCGCTATTGGGGCTACCCGCAGGGTTGTGGCAGAAGTGCGGACAATTGGGGCACAAAGAAGAAGAAGAAGAAGACCTGCAATAAAGAAAGAGACGAGGAGAAGAAGAAGAAAAAAAAAAAATGATAAAATCCAAGCAGACGAGGTGGAAAAAAACAAAAGAAAAAAGAAGGAACAAAAGAAAAACGAATAAAAAAAAAAGGTAATATGAATTTTTCAGCTGCTCATCCATTGAAATATATATATATAAATAAATATATATAATTTGGTGTGGCAAGGGAGGAAGAGGTGGTGGTGGTTGTGGTGGAATGAGAAGAGAAAAGGGAAGGGAAACGAAAAAAGAATTTTCCTTTTTTTTTTCTCCTTTTTTTTTTTTTTTGTTGGTAAAACGAAGAGTTAAAAGTCTTTAATGGCGCATGTCTTTCTTTCCTTCTCTCTCTCTCTCTCTTCATATATATATATATCTGCGTGTTTGCCTGTTTTTTTTTTTTTTTTTTACCTTATCGTGTCTACCGCGCTGCTGACGTGCCTTTTCATTTGCTTCATCCGGAAGGAGTGTTTTTTTGTTGTTGTTGTTTTTGTTGTCACGCATGCACTCACGGCGGCGAACATTCCCCGAAGTGTCTTTTCCATTTATTTTTTTTTTTTCCTCTCTCTTTCTTGCCTGGTTGCCTTTCTTGTAGAAGTTGCATTGCTTGAAGGAAACGAATAGGAAGGGGAGGACGTATGCTTTGCCGCAGCATTCTGTGTCGTTGTGCGGCGGTTGCCGCGCCCTTGCATGCGGGAAAAAGGCCGCTGTTGAACACGGAAAAAAAGCACGGCTTCACACATAAAGATACGCGTCGTATTGATGAGCTCAACCTGGTTGCCTACGAGTGGCGGCATGACGCGACGGAGGCGGTTTATTATCATATCGACACAGACGACCGGAACTGCACCTTTTGCATTGGGTTTCGCACTCCAGCCGAAAATAATAAAGGGGCTTCCCACGTGTTGGAGCACACGGTGCTGTGCGGCAGTAAAAAATACCCTGTGCGGGATCCCTTTTTTATGATGATGCGCCGCTCTTTGAGTACATTTATGAATGCCATGACAGGTGCCGATTACACTCTGTATCCATTTGCCACAACTAACCAGCAGGACTTCTGCAACCTACTGGATGTGTACCTTGACGCCGTTTTTTATCCACTTTTGCGTGAAGAGGATTTTAAACAGGAGGGTCACCGTGTGGAGGTTGAGACGGCCGGAGAGGGAATGGGGAAGCGGTTGGTGTACAACGGAGTCGTGTTTAACGAGATGCGAGGGGTGGTGTCGGAGCCGTCGCAGCACTACGCACATTCACTCATGAGGCTCATGCTTCCAGGAACGCACTACGAACACATCTCCGGCGGATACCCACCGGATGTGTTACAGCTTACCCACGAAGAACTTGTGGCATTTCACGGGAAGCACTACCACCCCAGCAACAGCATCACCCTCACATACGGGGCGCAGAACCCGGAGAATTGGATGGAGATCCTTAACAAATACTTCTCTTCCTTCTCCAAGGGCGGGGTGGTAACCGTACCCACTCTGGCCCCTGAACAACGCTTCCATCAGATGAAGAAGATATCACTGCAGGGCCCCCTCAACTCGATGGGCAATCCGCAGCGTCAGAAGCGTATTTCGGTTTCTTTTGGAGTGCAGCAGGAAGACAATCGGTTGGAGGATATGGTGGATTTGAGCGTGTTGGATTCATTGCTCTCAAGTGGTCCCAGTTCCCCGCTTTATCAGGCACTTTTGGAGTCACAGATTGGTAGTCACTACGCACCGATGCGAGGGTACTCCTCTTATCTCTCTTCACCGTTTGTGTCGTACGGCGTCGAAGGCGTGGACGAGGCTCGACCAAACGCGGAAGAGGAAGTATTAAACGCCGTTATGTCAACTCTACAAAAGGTGGAGAAGGAGGGCTTTGATCAGCGCCGAGTGCAGTCCGTTATCTTCCAAGAGGAACTGCAGCAACGCCACCGTGCTGCGGACTATGGAGTGAGTCTTTGCACGGGGCTTTGCTCAATGGGCCTGTGCCGCGCCGCAAATAATCCGCTGGACTTCATTGATTGGTTGCCACACCTGCGGCGACTGGGGGAACAACAGGTGGCACCACTTCTCCCACGCATCTCGAGGAACCTTCTGAAGAATCCCCATTGCGCATTGGTGTCGGTCTCGGCGAAGAAGGAGTTTTTGGACTCTCTCCGTGATTCACTGCGGTGTATGGAGGAGAAGCTAAATGAGGGTGTCCCGGATGCTCGAAAGGAGGAGATTGAGGCAGAAACGGCAAGTTGGCTTGAGCGTGTTCGTGCACCACAAAATGGTGATATTCTCCCTGGTCTCACCGTGAAGGACATTCCACGTCAGTCATTTTTGGAGCCCACCCCGCAACAGGCAAACCGCGGTGATCTTGCATCTCTTTACACCATTTTAAATCCGACAAACGGATTGGTGTATGTGCATGGACTCGTGCCTTTTTGCTCGTCATTGATGTCATCTATCCAAGGCAGCGGTTCCGTTGAAAACCTGGCAGATGTTCCCTTGTGGCACTCTCTTCTTGGAAACCTGGGTGCGGGAAGTTACTCCTTCAAGGAACTCGACATTGCCACAGAACTTGTGTGCAGCGGTTTTACCTTTTCCCCGATAATTAACCAGTCCTATCGACAAAAGTCTGAGTACATTCTTGGCACCACCCTCGGATTCTACACGACAAAGGAGAAGCTGCGGGAAGCCTTGGAGCTTTTGAAAGTGATACTCCTTGAGCCACGCACCTCTTCCAAAGACGATGATGTGTGTGGTCGCGTCCTGTCTCTCACCAAAGCACGTTGCTCCAAAGTCATTCAACGCCTGCAGCATTACGGTCACCGTGTTGCCACAACACTGGCGGTCTCGCGCTTGACGCGCTGCGGAGCCGTGAAGGAAGAATGGTCCGGCCTCACGCAGTCAACTCATTCTTCTCTCTTGCTGGAGAAGCTTCAAAACAGCGATGAAGCAACTGTGCGCAACGTCATTGTGAATATTTTAAACTCCCACGAAGTGTTTGCCCAATCCCTGGCGTCAAACGTCCGTCATGGCACCTTTTGGGCAACATGCGAAGAGGAGCACCGAAAGGAGGTGGAAACGATGCTGGCGGCCTTCTTGCAGGGTTTTCCTTCTGTTTCTTCAAGTGCGTCAGTCTCAGTACGAAACTCTTTACAGGTACTAGAGCGATCTATCGGCGCAACGCAGATCCGCAAGCCTCTGCCCATCGATACGTCCTACGTTGGTTTTGCTGCTGCAAACGAGTTGGACTGGCATCACCCGCAGCAGGCACCGTTACGGGTGGCGTGCCAGTTGCTCGGAAATGAGTACCTGCACCGCCGCATTCGCGAAGAAGGTGGGGCCTACGGCTCAGGTGCGGATGCCACCCTTAGAGGGGAGGTGGGTGGCATTACCATGTCCAGCTACCGCGACCCGACGCCGGAGCAAACAATCCGCGTCTTCCAGGAGGCTGCGGATTGGCTTGGAAGTGCGGACAATGTTACGCAAGTGAGGGTCGACGAGGCGAAACTTCGCATCTTTGCGAGCATTGACGCGCCATATTCTGCTGACAGCTACGGTGAATCCTACTTTCTACATGACGTGCATCCAACACAGAAGCAGGCGTTGCGGGACGCTTTATTGAGTGTTGAGCCCAAAGACGTTATAAGCGTGGCGCGGTACTTTAATGTGAGCGGCGAAGCGTCGGCTGTGGTAAGTGTGTTGTGCCCGGAGGCGGCCGTTAATGAGCAGTAATTAAAATAGGAAAAAAGGGGGAGAAGAAATATCTGATGGTTCTTGTGTGCCGCATATGTGTGTGTGTGGTTTCATTTGATTTGGGGGTCGTTGTTGTTTTTTGTTTTTTTTTTTTTTTCACTGCTTGTTGTTTTTCATGTTGCTTTTACACTTTGTTTGTTTGTTTTGTTTTGTTTGGGTTTCTCCTTCGAGGTGCTGCCGTGTTTAGGATCCGGAATTCCATTGCGTGGCGCCGCATGCCTACTCCGATTTGGGCGCTGCGGTTCATTCACCCGCAGGGATTTTCTCGGCATTATTCCGTGCGTCACCGGGGGGAGTGGTGGAGGCGACATTCACTTGTTTGGGCCGCGTGCCAGTGGCGTTTTGTCTACGCGGCGACGAGGGCCGCGTTGACGCTCTCCGCAGGGTGGTTTGCTGCCACCACGCTTGGCGCCTCCGTGGCGTTTTGCCGCACCCTTGACACGCCCGAGTATCTCATCCCGTATTATCTGCGCGACGTCACCACCCGATTCAAGCACTACGCGAGTTACCGTAAGCATGGGAGTCGGTCAAAGTACATGACGGTGGAGGACTTTGTGCGTGCGCTGTTGGCGTCAAAAGACAATGACCCCCTGGACCCTTCGGTGGTGGAAAGCATGACGCGACTCTTCACAGAGCTGGACGCCGATGGCAAAACGTACCTTAGCCTGACTGAGTTCTCCTTTCTCATGCTGCTGTTGACAGCCAAAAGAGAAGATTTACGGGTGCTGTTTTTTGTGCTGGACAAGGACCGTGTCGGTAGTTTAAGCCTGGACGAGTTTGCTGGGGTGTTGCGTGGGTTGGGCCGCGACATGAACGAGGCACAGCTGTTGACGCGTGGTCAAAAGAACGGTATTGTGAGACGACTCTTTGGTGACGATGGACAAAGCCGCTGCTCATTTAGCCAGATTGCAGAGACGGTCGATGCCCTCAACGAGGAGGTATGGACAGCCGAGTTCCGTCAAATTGACACGGACCACAACGACCGCATTACTGCCGAGCAATTCGGAAAACTCATCGCAAACCACATGATTGGGCGCCACCTTCCCTTCCACATTGTAGATAACATACGAAAGTTACGGGGGAGTGGAGAGACCATTACGCTTGAGATGTGGATCGGCTTTCATCGTGTCATGCAATATGCCGATGCATTATCAGAGGCCGTGGAACTGTTCACCTCCTCAGGGCTCCCTTTGCGGAGAAAGGACTTCAACCGCGCAATAAGGGCCGCGGGTCTGCCACCTTTTGCCGATGCGGAGTTGGACCTTATCATGGCCCTTTTTGACCGTAATGCAGATGGCGTTTTGGAGTTTGATGAGTTTATTTCCGTGATGCGGCAGAAGCTCAGCTACCACTACAGTTACCGCGGAGACCCACGAAAAAAGAAGAACCTCCCCGTGCGTTTTTTCGAGTGCGTTGGTGAAGTGTTGTCTCATTAGTTGGGCATTTTACCTTTGTGTTGCATGTATTCTCTATTTACCTCCTGCTTTCCGTTTTTTGTTGTTTCCCTCCCCTCTTTTCTTTCCGTGTGTCTGCTGGAGTTATGCCGTCGTGTACAGATCGCTCCCGCTCGCTCGCTCGCTCTCTTTCTTTTTCTCTCTTTATGTTTGTCTGTTTCTCTACCAATGAAAAAACATGCACGAGTTTTTAATTTTATTTTGTTTTTTGCCTCTAGTCTTTTTTTTTCTTTTTTTCTTTTTTTCATTTTTTTTTTTTTTTTAGAGGTGCGAGGAACTTTTTGTTTATTTGTTTGTCTTCATGCAGCGTTTCTCGCAAAAGCTTGCGGCGGATTTGGAAAACCGCACCGCGTTTTTGGTGCAGCTGCGGGCTCTTCTTACGCAAGCCCAAAAAATACTGCAGGGGAATCAGCGAGGCAAGCTGCAGGAACTGCAGGTGGGCATCGAGGAGTGGGTCAGGGAGGTGGACGAGGTGGGAACACCAGGCACTTCCATTTGTAACCCAAACCTTGAAGCCTCCATCGAACTATCGCACAACCAAGAGCAGCTGCAGGAGGGAGGCCCCGTCGACACAAACGGGGGGGTGGACGATAACAAAAAAAATGGGACTCCCAGAAGCCCATTAAATCCGACAGTGGAAGCCTCGCCGTCGCCACTGACCACGGCACCCCCCACTGCTCAAACGCCGCATGGAGATGAGCTCTCATGCTCCACAGTGGGCATGGGTAACAGCGTGAGCAATGCGGCGTTTCGCGGTTCAGCCAGTAGTTTTTCTGCTTTTTCCAGTGATTTTGAGTTGCGAAACTTGGAGGATTTTGCGGAATTTCTTAGCATGTTTTTCCCCAGTGGTCTTCAAGAACTCGTGAAGCTACGCAGTATAGGACGCAATGCGGCGCGTCTCGTTATTGTGCGCTGCTTTTCCATCATTACTTGTTCCCTTCAACAAGTTTTATGTCAAGTCTACGGTGAAATGCATCACGTTGCAGAATCGACGATGGCCACCAATGGAGAGGATAATGGGCTTCCAAGTGCATCATTTTTTGTTCCTTTGGCACGTGATATTCGTGTTTCCACCAATGCGGTGATGAAGTGCCTAGAGCTTTTGACGGCTCATTGCGACGTACTTTCTATGCGGTTTGCAGCACAGGTTTGCGTGGATATTCTGAAGCAGCTACGTCAGTGTGTCACTCTCTTTGTGTATCGGGCCCTGCGTGGGGAACTGCGCCGTCTGCGTACGATGGGGATCGATGCAAAAGACCGTGATGCACTTCTTCTAGATGCGTCAAGGGTGCGGCAAAGCGCTAAAACGAGGGCAAAAGAATTGCAACTTCTTCTGGGGCCCTCTTTGCTCATTAGTATCGAGCACCTCATGGGCATTGTCCGTCCCACTGTGCGATACTTGATGTCCGTTGTCTCATTCAAAAACACCGTGTCCTCTCAGGAGCAACAAGTCCTCAAGAATGATGTGTGCGCAAATTTATTTACTTTGGCACAGTGGGTGACACCAGCATTGTTGCTGAGGCGACGGAGACAGCAGTCGTCATCGGAGGATAATCTCGCGAAGGAAAGAGAAGGAGATTTTGCCTCGGGGCGATCACCCAAGACCGTCTTCTCGCTGTCGGGGTCGTTACCTGAACTGGACGGTATTGAGGCCACACACACATTTTATTACCAATTCGTTTGTTTTGTCATGGACTCCGTGTTTCCAGTGGTATTTTCGCCTGAATACACCGCTTGCGTCGCACAGCATTGCGGGGATCAGAATGAAGGACAACTTTTGGCAGTACGTGTCCTAAACGACACGATTGTGCAATTAGCCGAAAGGGAAATGGAGGAGTTTCGGCACCTGCTTGGGTGTTCTGCGTGGAGGAAGCGCATTACGGAAGGCATTCTGAACTGCCTTGTGTCGCTGCAACCGGTGGTGCTTGAGGCAGGCCTGGAGACACTTCAACGGATTGTTGTGGGGTGCCCCGAGTCTCTTGGCTCTGAAGTAGGATTTGTGTACACGAGCGGGGTCTTTGGGCTCCTGGAATCGGAAAGCACCCCGCCCGTGATGAGACGATCACTTCTTCGACATGTGATCAGCACTTTCTTTAAACCCACAAGCGTCCCCGATGAGCCATCGCTCTTGCTGCGTCTCTATCGACATTTCGACCTTAACGTGCAGTGGCACCAGCTGAATGTCGTGCAGCAGGCTGTCGCGACGCTCTCAAAGACGGTGCGCTGCGCCGCCCCGGAGGATTTTGCCGACGAGAAGGAGGTGAAAAATGATAGCCAGGAGATCACAGCACCGCGGAAGAGTTTGCCGTTTCTTGCTCTCCAGGGCCTTTCGTTGGCGGTGGAACTGCTCGCCGTGCACATCCCCCGCGATGGTGACGCCGTCGGAGGAAAATCCTACCCAATGCTGAGAAATCGCGACGACAAAATGGAGGAACAACGTGCCGTCGACATCATCAACAGTTCTCCCCTAAAAGGGATAAAAAAGTTGTTTGGAGTCACGGATGACGAAATGAATCCAGGCGGGCATATGAATTTGGCGGGAAAAAATTGGGCACATCAGCACATACCATTACCGGCATCCCCAGCGATAGAGGAAAAGGTGCGTCGCATAGTGCAATTCCTTATGGAGACGCCCTCTTTAAATCCTGAATCGGTTGCGGAATTCCTCTCGCATCCAGCCGTGTTTCCATTGCAGGTCTGTCGGGTCTTCATGGAAGCACTGCCCATCGCTGGCAGGAGTCTCGTGGAGGGATTGAGGAAATTGTTCAGCGTAGTGCAGTTGCCCAAGGAAGGACAACGCATTGAGCGGCTCATTGAGTTCTTTTGCAGTGCGTACTTTAAGGCAAACTCGGTTGATGGTATAGATATTGAGACGTTTCCGTTTGAATCCGAAAACGCATGTTTTATTATGGGCGTGGCGATCATTATGCTAAACACCAATCTTCACAACCCACATGCTGCATCGACGAAAATGACGGATTCCAGCTTTTGTGCACAGCTGAGGGGCTGCAATGAGGGCAAGGACTTTCCAGAACGCTTTGCAAAGAATATATTTAACGAAATTCATCTGCACTCACTCTCCAGCATGAAGGGATTCTGGTCTGCGGGAATGAGTAGCGGTGTGCGCTACGCAAGCGTGCCTTTCCCGCGGAAAATGGATTCCATCTTTTTTTCAAGTGAAGAGCGCCGTGAATTGGCATTTGGTGTGGTGCGGCAGCGTCTCTTGAGTGAAACACGCGAGCTGGTTTACCGCCATAGTAATATTATACAAACCCAATTGGAGGAGATGAAATTAAGAGACTGGTGTTGTGTCACGCGGGATTTGTTTTTCAGCACATGGCCTTCATTGTGTGCGGTATTCGGTGTGGCTGGGCATGGCGCAAAAGTGCCAGAGGAGGCCCTGACTCTCTGCGTGATGGGCCTCCGCAGCAGTTTTCTTGTGGCAACCGCATTTGGCCTGCAGACGGAGTGTGGGGTGTCACAGCTGGCGCTGTTGCGCATGGCTACTTTTGAGCCTATGCGTGATGTGTGCCACAAAAGTATCCTTGAAGTGGCCTCATCGCCTTACAGTGTTTCTTTTTCTGCGCCGTGCTGGGTGCCAGTGGTGGAATTGCTCGTTGCCATACGCAAGCAGCAGCAGCAGCAGCAGCAGACAATGGTTGTCGAGTCTGAATCCGTGTTTGGTCGCGTGGAGGAGTTTACACGTGAATCCTGCGAGAATGACGGTAAAAAGGCAACCCCAGCTGTAACGAGTGTCTGCAAGAACGCTGTGCGAGAAGTGTTGCAGGGTATTTCGACGGTACTGCAGGATACAAGTGTCGATGGAGAGACTCTCTCTGCGGCATTTTATGTGCTGCGGCGATTTCTTGGATACTCGCTTATCTCACACGAACAAGAGCAAGGTGCGGTTGTGACGAACTTCATCAATGTACGTGACTTCAGTAACTTCATTGTTCCGACGCTTGTCGATATCGTAGAGGCACGGAATGGAAATGGGGATGGATACATGCATCTTGTGGTGGAATTTGTCGTGGATATCCTCAACACCATGTGGGGCTCGTGTATCTGTGAAACGAAGCTTGAAGGTGTTGAGCGTCACTCGGAACTCATTAAATGTTTTACATTTTTTCAGACTTGTTATGACCGGTATGGAGCCTCGGCAGAAGTGCGTATGCACGTGCTGCAGGGTGTGAAGGAACTCGTTGCTCGGACGCTTCACAAGGTGGGATCAAAGAAAAAGAGGGCCATGGGGTTTCCTTCGCACACACTTTTTATCATGGCACTGATATGGGCGCAACTGCTGCAGCCCGTCGCACGGGCCCTTTCGGAAAAGGACAGTCTGGGAACAGAGACATGCAGCCTCGCTGTGCACATCCTTCGAAAGCTTGTTGATCTCTGTTGTGGCACGGGAGGTACGACCATTGGCATTCATCTGCAGAAGAAGGTCCGAAGTGTTCCGCTGCTGCTTCTTATGAATGTGGCGTACATTGGGGGCATGTGCAGCGACGTGGATAGTGCGCAGTCGTGTTTGGCGCAGTTTTCCACCATCTGCACGAGCGCTCTGAGTCAGGAGGAGACGGTTTCTCCCGAAGATGAATTGCCACTCCTGGATGCGGCCGACGTGGCGGAATTTGATCCTGTCAGGGAATCTAGCAAATTTCTTTTGCAGCGCCTTATTGAGAATGTGCGGCAAAAGCCAGACGTGCTCGTTCTTCACGCTTTGGAGCGCATGAGCTTACTTCTCTGCTGCCACGTGCAACAGACGCGGACGGACGTCATCACCGCTCTGCGTGCACTGGTGGTGCAACTGGGACCATCGCAGCTGCAGCATCTCGCCGTGCACCTTTCCGACGCCGTGTTGAAGGCATCATTAGGCCACGCGACACCGGAGAACACGTCGCCCATGGCGGACTCAAGTTTTGTGGCCCATGCCCTTTTTAGCCTGAAGACGCCCTTCAACATGCGCAGGTGTTCGCCGACCTCATTCCGTGCCACACTACCCCTTGTGCTGAGCTTCATGTCTCAGGAGTTTCTCACGGAGGTTCCGTTGGAGTACTTGGATTCTGTCGCGGCAATCGTCATGAAACACTGCCTTGTTCCTCTCGTTGTCTCTCCGCGCTCTGCCTTTCAGTTTCGTGCAACCGCCGTCCGTTTCCTTATGCATTGTGCATTGCTCTGCGTCACGCGCCAAACCATTGACGGCAGAGACTCATGCGGCAGTAAGACTGGCAGTAGTAGTAGCAGTATTATTAGCATTAGCAGCAGCAGCAGCAACACCATCGCGGAATGTGTAAGCCTTCTTCTTTTTGCGTTGCGTGTTCCCGTGCGGTTCATTGTTCCTGACGGCGCCGATCACGCCGGGCGCCGGTGGGTGAAGGAAGAAAAGTCGGCTGCCCTTTCAGAGTACATGCGGAAAGGCGCGGACGCCATTCAAGCGTTATGGACCGCAGAAGCGTATGAAGTGACGGGAAGCCGAAGAAGTGCCACGCTTAGCGGCACGGGGAAAACGGAAGCCAACGTGGAGCCGGAAGAAATTGCCCGAACGATGCGTAGCAGTTGGTCTTCGCCCTTTGGAGAGGTGGCAACCGATGAGCAACTGGTCGAATACTGTTCTCTGATGGCGCTGCTGCTGTCGCCGCTGCCAAAAGTGCTGGGTGCTTTTCCCCCACAGGTCTTTAGGGCGAAGAATGGTGATCCGACACCGCACCATTCCCAGCAGCAGCAGCAGCAGCAAGAAGAGGAGAAGCTGTTTGATGCGGTGGTCTGGGCACCTCCGCCGGCGGATCACAAGCTTCTGAAGGAATTGGTGCTGGAGACCACGGGTATATTCTTTTCTATCCTGTGGCGTGTGAACAACGTCGCGGAGATGGAGAAATTTATGACAAGGGCAACTCAAAAAGGACGCGATGCGCCGTCTATATGCAAAAGCAGCGCGCTTCTTCCCCATGCTGCAATCCGGGGAGGACTGAACGCTTTTCTTACACTTGCGCTATGGGTGGACATCCCCGAACTCCGCGATGTTTTTGTGGAAATCCTGCGAATCACGGCAACGGTGCAGAAACTGACACTCAGCATGCGGGAGGCACAAAAGATGGTTGAAGGCGCCGCGGAAACCGCGGCCATGCAGCGCCCGAGCCCACTGGAGCAGCAGCATATACGCAGCTGCAACGTGGGCATGTACCAGGAGCTCTCCTCGGTGGTGGCGCATTGGATAAGGACTGTTGTGCACCAGACGGATGACATGACATCCTCGCTAGCGGCCACGCAACGTGACGAGCTCCGAAGCGTAGCGGGAGATCCCGAGGTGTTTTCAGGCGTGGTGCAGCTCTTGACAGTCGCGGCTGGTGCAGTCATTGTGGCGGTTCGCGACTACTTGGTGTGGTACATTGCCGCACAAGAGCACGAGACAAAACAAACGACGGAGACGTTTGACCCCGACACATGAAAGGTCTCGCCAGACAAAAAAAATATATATAAAATAAAAAATAAAAATAAAAAATTTCAAAAACATATGCAAACAAGAAGGTTGAAGGACCAAAGTACTCAAAGAGAAAAAATGATACAAATGAATGAATGACTGAAGGATGAAACAAAAAAAAAAAAAAAAAAAGTGGGTAAGAAGAAAAGGAATTAGTCACGAAGCTTTTTACCTTGCCTGCTAAGCCCCCTCTCTTCCTTTTTTCTTTTTTTT
>NW_001849476.1:69875-87200 GCF_000209065.1 Trypanosoma cruzi
CCATGTATACCGAACGGGATATGATCGGTATGCTCAGTGGTACATGAAGCGCTACGGTCTTAAACGCGAGCAACTCGCGATGGTGCCGGTACTCATGAGCTCTATGGCGGCGCGCCATCCGGACGCCATGTGTCGTGAGCCTTATAAACTGGACGAGGTGCTGCGCTCACGCCGGATTGCCCCAGTCACCAACCTGCTGGAATGTGCACGGCGTGCTGACGGCGCCGTGGCGCTGATACTCTCGAGTGAATCACACTACGCACGTTACTTTGCACGGAAAAAATTAGATTCGTCAAAACCGGTCGTAGTGAGTGTCGGCGAAGCCTCCGGTCCGCTTTTTCCACCCGCCATTGAAAACATCACACCCGAACTCTTTTCCTGCGAACGGGCGGTCAAATTTGCGCTTGGCGCCGCGCAGTTGGGCATTCAAGATATTGATTTTTTTGGTCTTTATGACTGTTTTCCGATTTGCCTGATTCGCGCGATTGAGGCGGTGGGCCTCTGCCCGATTGGGAAGGGCGGGGAGTTCGTGGAGGCCGCGTACAGTGAAATGATGAAGAATCAGGGCGTCATTGAGCCGTCACAGCTCCGCATCAACACGCACGGCGGGTTGCAGTGCTTTGGTGCCCCATGGGAGGTTCCCGCGATGTACAACGTCACGGAGGCCATCGCACAGATGGCCTGCAGCGCTGGGAATCGCCAAATATGGCCGGTACCGAAGCGAGCCATGGTGTATGGTAACGGAGGCATTTTCTCCGCGTCCTCCGTCGCCGTGCTGGGGAATGGCGTCTATTAATCCCCAAACTTCACCCCTCGAAAAAAAAAAAAAAAAGGAAAAGAAAAATGGAACCAATGTGTTTTGAGTGAAGGATTTCATTTATTTATTATTTCTTTTTTTCAAAGTACGGGCGTTGGCTTTTTTTTTTTTTTTTTTTTGCCTCTCATTTGCATTCTGGATATTTTTTTTTCTTCTCGACTGTTTTTCCCAGGCAATGACAAACGTATGCCCTCCCTCTTTTCCCCCACCTTCCTGTTTGTTTGTTTTCTTTTTGATGTCTCTTTCGTTCTTTCTTTCTTTTCTTTTTTTTTATTATTGGTATCTGAACAGTGCTGTGGGAACGTCACTATGTTGGCTGGGGGTGCTGCCTGCAAGTTTATTGCCGCCTCTCTCTGTGTGACTACTGCACTCAGTCAGTGGTCGACGACCCTCCTACGGGTATTTGGCCTCATTCCGGCACACACCTTCTCCGTGCATAGCTATCCGTGGAACGTTCTCAGCTATATCTTTGTGGAGTCCAATGTTATTCTTTGTGCGATTGGTGTCGGGTACATGCTCAGCATTGGAGCAATGGTGGAGGCCGCGGTGGGCACCGTCACATTTCTGCAGCTAATTTTGGTGACAGGGACTGCGACCGCTGGCCTTCTGCTTGTATTGAGTGCACTGTTGCATCCGCTGGGGTTTTCATGTTTCCTGCAGTGCTTCTGTGGCGTGTGGCCTCCCGCCGCCGCACTTCTCGTTCCATGGGTGGCGGCGTCTCCAATGGCTGGAGCCCTTCGAGGCATTTTGGCCTCGCATGTACAGCGGCGGCATTTGCCGGCAATTCTTCTTGGCTTTTCAGTTGTCGTGGATATTTTATTTCGTGAACGCCAAAAAATCAGTGATGAGGATATAGATAGTGAGAATATATTCCCAGGCAGCATATTTTTACCTGCATTTTTGGCCCTATGCATCTCGTGGATGCTTCAGCCGCTGTTCCGCGTGGAGCCCCCGGTGGCGTTTCGCGTGTTGCTTCACCCAATTGCCTCAAGGCTGCTCTCCTGCTTTGGCGTCAGTCAGCGGCGTGGCAGTGCAGAGGAGCAAAAAGACATGGGCATAGAGAGTGCGGTGTCGATCACCATCCTGCGCGGCGCTGCCAACCTCACGCCGCTTCCGGGATCTACGGAAGAGGACGCGGAGCGGCGCCGCTCCATTGCTCTCGCGGCGCTTAACTCGCGGCTACGGGAAAACACCCCGATGGCCCCGGACCTATCCAAAAGGAGTGACATGTTGGCGTAAGCTTCTTTTTTTCTTTCCATCACTGCCCGGAACTGCACCAGTGTTCATTTCTGCCCTGTCGCGCGCAAAGGGCCCGCACATGACAGTTGGATGGAGTACAACTGAAGGGGGAAAAAGAAGGGATGCGTGTGGTTGGTGAATGAACGAAGCAACTGATATTTCCCCTCCTTTTTTTTCTTTTTGGGTATCTCTCGTGCTGATGGTGTGCATGCTCATGGGCCATAGATGCGGCATGCGAAGAGAGGGAGGGAGAGAAAGATACACGTTGCCGTTGACCGTGAGGGCGTGTGTGTGCGTGTATGCATATGTGTGTTTTTGGTTTGCTTTCGTTTTATTATTATTATTTTTTCTGCTTTGCGGCAGAATTGCCCCGCGACAAGTTAACGCTTAGCCAACAAAGAAAAAAAAAAAAAAAAAGAGGCCGCCATGAGTGTCACATCCATCTCGCCCATTGGAGGACCCACTGGCAGCGGTACCTCCGTTCGGGACGCTATCGATATATTGCTTTATGAGGAGAACCAGGGGCAGCGGAAGCGCAAGCTGGTACTGGAGCTGAACACACTGGTGCAGGGCGCCGAGTTTGCAGAACAGTTTCTTGAGGAAGATGGACTGAACATCCTCCTGCTTCAGATTAAAACAGCGAGTGGTAATCTTCAGGCGGCGATGCTCAGTGTCCTGCGCAACTTACTCGTGTACGTGAACGCGGTGGAGCAGATTGCTGAAACCCCTGAACTTGTGGAGCGCATCTACGGTCTGCTGGTTCCTTCCCATGACGGCAGTTTGGTGCCGCTAAACATTGCGAAGCCAACGCTTGAGACTCTCATTGTTATCTGCGGCATGGTGGAGGGCGGCCACAAGATGATTAATCAGGCTGCAAAGAAGCGTATCGGTGTGGGTGTGCTCCCGTACGCCCCGCTTGTCCCACTATTGAGCGGTGACGATCTTCTCGTGACGCACAAGACGCTTCTATTTATGAACATTCTCCTCAAGAAGAAAAAAGAGGTCTCTGAACTTAAGGCGAAGAAACTTTTTTTCCGCTGGAAGGAGTGCGGCGTCCTCTCGCTTCTGAAGCGTCTTACTGTCATTGAGGACGCTGACGTGGCGAAGCAGCTAGCCAGCTTTCAGCGGCTGTCTAACTTCACCATCCCGCGCAGCTGGGAGGAAGCGAGCAAATATAGACTGCAGTACGAGGAGGCAAAGCGGAAGTGCGACGCCGCCATGGATGCTCTTTATGTTTTCCAGCAGCAGCAGGCAAAGGTACGTATGTTGAAGCAGGAGCTTGAGCGCACGCAGGAGACGGTGCGTGCCATGCGTCTTCTTATACCACATACCTCCGTCAATTATCATCCAGCGCGACGCTTTCACGCGGGTGGTGGTCTTCACGTCGATCAGTTGGCGTCTGGCAAGCTGGAGCCCATAGACGTTTCCGCCGGGCAGAATGAAATCACGGCTGCACGCATGGCCCTGTTGGAGAAGTTTGTGACGGCCAATGACATTCGCCCTGTGGTGTCGAAGATGTTCGCCGCAGGGCCCGCCGGGAGGCATGCTGCCATGAACAACGACGACGAGCATTTTGCTCCATCCGACGGCGACGATGAAGAAGACATGATGCCGCCGCCGAGCGACGAAAGTGACGCCCCGCCACCTGACGACGAGGAGGACGACAAGAGTAATAATGAGGAGGCGGCCTCAAACGGGGCGGCACAACAGAAGCAGCAGCAGCAGCAGCAGCAGACCGCCCCGAAAGGGGAGAAACCGCTACCGCCGCCGCCGCCACCATCGCTGCCAGTGGCTTCACAACAACACCCACAACAACGTTCCGCATTGCCTGCCAAGGCAGGGCCGCCGCCGCCACCACCGCCACCAACTTCTGCAGGAGGTAAGAAAGGTGCGCCACCGCCACCGCCGCCGCCGCCGTCCGGGGCGAAGAAGCCGCCAAATGGAAACCTCCCTGTCCCCGGACCAGCTGCAAAAACTCCCTCGGCCCCGTCAAAGGTGTTTTTCAAGGGACCCGCACCGAAGAAGCGAATGAAGCCGCTGCATTGGGACAAAATTCCTTTTTCCGATACCGTGGAGTCCGTGTGGTCGCTGATCAATGCGGGCACTCTGCACGACACCACCTTTGATTACGCGGAGTTTGAGCAACTTTTCTCGCAGAAGGAGGTGGAGGCAAAGCCAGTTTCTCAGCCAAGGCCCCAGAAGGTTCTCCTGTTGCGCGAGGATTTGCATCGTAATCTCTCCATTGTACTTCATAAACTTCCAAGCATTCCCAACGTGCAGCGTGCCCTGTTTGATTTGGACGCCAATGTGCTTTCTCGTGAGATGCTCACCGCCATGCTGGCGCAAGCCCCCACGGATGAGGTGCGCGCGGAGTTTCTCAAAAACGCCAACAAAAAACCCGAAGAAGAGTACGAACCACAAGAAAAGTACATGGCAATGATGATCGCTATGCCGGAGTTCAGGCGACGTGTCTCTGCGTGGCTCTTCTCAATAGAATGGGAAGAGAGTCGTCAGGCCGTGTTGAAGCCAATGCATCGTTTACAGGAGAGTATGGTGGCCGTGCTGAACAGCAAATACTTGCCGTACTATCTCGGACTGCTGCTAAATTTTGGTAATATGATGAATTATGGAGATGCACGCAGGGGTAATGCTGGTGCGGTGAATTTAAGCCTTTTGGATAAACTGGAGTTGACGAAAGACAATAAAGGAAAGTTGTCACTTTTCACATACCTTGTGACTACTGTGAAGGTGCGCCGTCCCGAGGCCCTACATCTTATCGATGAGATGAAGCCTGTTTTGACCGCGAATGTGATGCAGATCAGTTGGGGGGACGTGGAGATGGCCATGCAAGAGGCGGAGAAGGCAGTGCAGGTATTCCAGAATCACTGTACCTTTGTGAAAAAGAAACTGGTTGAGCTTGGCACGGATGCGGAGGATCCTTTTGTCCCCTTTGCGGTGGAATTCACGATGCGTGTGACTGGAGAACTGCAGGAACTAAAGCAGCATTACGGCCGTCTTGATAACACACGAATAAAATTTCTGCAGTACTTTGGCATCATTGATGCGAAGAAGAAGCCGGAGGATATATTTTCTCAACTTGTTCCATTCATTGAACGGGTACGAAGGTCGATGCAGGAAATGGTTAAGAAGGAGCGTCGCAACATGAAGAAGGGACAAAAACTTGGAGATGGGGAATTTGCACACGTAGTGCAGAAGCTGCAGGAGCAGGTGGCACTGTAAAAAAGTAGAGGTGAGGCGTGTCTCCCTGTCATATCGATAAATACATCCATGCATGATAACACGTATTATATTATATATATATATATTTTTCTTTTTTTTATTTGTGGCCTTCCTCGCCGCGTCTCGGGCTGAGGGCATGTCTCACCCTCTCTCTCCCTCTCTCTCTGTGTGTTTGTGTGGGTATTGGGCAGAAGCCCTTGTAAATTATTTTGGATGTATTCTTTTCTTGATGCCTTATTGGTGTTTCCTTTCCCTCCTCTCTCTTCTTTTGGTTTTTGTTTTTGTTGTTGTTGTTTTTTTGGTTTTTTGGTTTTTGCTTTTTTCTTTAGTTTAGGGGTGGCGGAATCCAAATGAGAGAACAGATTCTGCGTAGTTTATTCGGCTCCACAAGGAGTGAGCGGGCGGGGCGGTCAGTGCACGACGGGGACGACGCCTCGCACCTGCCAAAAGGCACGGGGTTTAACGAATATTTGGACCATTTTGTACGCATGCCGGAGATGTTGGTGGAGATTGAGTTTTACTTTGCCCTTACGATACTTGGCATGGCGGAGAATCTCCTGTCGATGCTACTCCTTCCACTGAAGTGTATTGTGGCATTTCCGCGCCTCGAACGACGCGATATCGTGGCGTTGGTCCTCATTGTAGTTGGCATGTTGACATACTGCTCCCTATCGTTGTATGCAACACACCTATACGCCTACCTCTACCATGTGGTGCGGCGTACGTCATTTATTAAACTTGTGATGGTCTTTAATATTCTTGAAGTTGTGGACAGGCTACTTTCAGCCCTCTCGCAGGAAGTGATTGAGGTTCTGACAATAAGCGTGCAAAATTGGGACAAAAAACACCCACAACATCCGAGACCCGAGGTACTCTTTACGCATTCATTATGGCTTCCGGTTGGGAGCGCTATACTTTCCGTGGTGTGTGTCGCGGCGCATGCAGTGACGCTGCTGCTCTCTGTTGTCACGCTGAACGTTGCGGTGAATGCGGAGGATCGCCTGCTGCTGGCTCTGATGGTGGGAACGAACCTCAGCGAAGTGAAGGGCGCGGCGTACAAGAAATATAACCGGGAGTCGTTACTGCAGGTGACAGCGGCGGATGCCGTGGAACGATTTAAGTTCCTGCTTTTTGTTCTTGTCATGGCCTTGCAGCACATGCACGAGCGGTTTCATGTATTGGATATTGCCGACATGCTTCTGGTGTTTTTGGGGGAAGTGTTTGTGGATTTTACGAAGCACCTCTTTGTAGCGAAGTTTAATGGCATCTCCCTTAGCGTTTACCGCACCTACGCGCAACTCACGATACTTGACATGGCGGCAGAAACGGTGCTCTGGCGGCTTGGCGACAATATTCACATCCGCTGCGTTGATGAACCGCAACTGCATGTGGACAACGTGAAGACACTTCTGTCGGCGAGCGACGGCTTTTTTCCAAAGTACGTAAAGCGTACTGGTTATATTCCTGTGCCGTATGCAGCACTGCTACTGTGGAGCCTCTACCCGTTTGTCTCTATGATGCTTCTCCGTGCACCATTACTTTTTGCGTTGTCGTTGGCGATTCTTGTTTTATTGAAAATTCTCCTCTCAGAGCTCATCCGCGGTGTCGCAACGCGATTTGTTGTACGTTCACTCATCGTGCTGCAACACAACGAGCCTCGCCGGGGCAATAGTGGGGCCGCCGGTATTCTTTTTGGCGTTTCGCCTCTTGGCACACCGTTTGTTGGGTCGCTCAAGTGCGGTCGAGAGGATGCTGACGGGGGCCCTGTTGCGACTCTGCAATTGACATCCTTTCTGTGCTCTCTTTTGTCCCTTGAGCCGTTCGATCTGCAGGCCGGTAAGGCGAAACGATAGTTTTTACAGCAGTGTATACATATATATATATATATATATATATATATATACGTGGCTGAGGCTGCTGAAATAACCAGCCATCTGCTGCACCGTGTGTCTGCTTAAACAAGAATTCCTTTTTGTGTTGTCTGTGCGTGTATCTACTTTTGTTGGGTGGCCTCCCCGCACCTTCTCCCCCGCGTGTCTGCCGTTAGGTGCATCTCTGCAGGCGCCACTCTTTGGTTAGCATCTCCTTTGTTGTTGTTGTTTTGTTGTTGTTTTTTTGTTTTCGTTTGGAGTGCAAAAGAAATAGAAGAAGTTTTTCCCGTGTTTTTGTCATTTCTACTTTTAAATTCTTAAACAAAGCATTCGCGGGAAATGTCCGTACAGATAAGAGAGATTGAGAGCACACTGCCGCTCGGCCTCTGTGGACTGGACCAGTTGGAATGGTCAGGCCAAGCCGGTGCGGTGTGGGAGTGCTGGAAGCTGGCGCCATGCTGCGGTCATCCGGACCTTTTGGGTGTTATTTACTGCCTGGTGCACTGGACGTGTCTAAGCCCGTTCTCCATGTGTAAGCTGTACGCATCCAGCCTGGATGATCCGTGCTCTGTCTGGCCGCACTGTTTCTGTATTCTCTGCTGCCCCGTTGGCCGGTGGTTCACGCGGTACAACCTGCGAAAAAAGAACGGGACGCGAGGCAACATCATCGGTGACTGCTGCTGCGTCTTCCTCTGTCTGGCTCCCTGTGCATGCTGCCAGGAACTGCGAAGCGTAAATGCATCTGCCTGGCGCCTTTTTCCAGATTTCACCGTGTGTGGAGGGTGCGTTCCGGGTTGTCGCTTCTTGCGGTAGGATGCCATCATCAACAGCGATGCTTTATGCATTGCAATCATCGTACACATGCGTGCGTGAAATTATGTGGACATGCACGTAAAAATATCTGTATATCTACCTATCCATCTATCTATCTATATATATTTATATATATTTATATATCTGTATGTTTCTTTGCTTTTAGAGATATTTAATCGGATGAGGCCAAAATACGTGTGGGAGAGAATTGCGTGCTCATTTTTCTTTTTTTTTTTCTTTTTTTCTTTTTTTTTATGGTGTGCGTGTGTTGTTGTTGTTTTCTTCTGTACAGCTCTCTGTTTGTTTGATTGATTCTTTTTTTTCCCCCAAAAAAAAAGAAAAGAAAAAAAAAATACCGCCGTTTTAAAGGGGAGGGGAGGGCAGCAGGGAGTCCAGAGTTTTGTTTTTTTTTCCTTCTTTGCGACGGCGGTGACGGTGGCGTAGGAGGGGGAGAAAAGAAAAAAAGAAAAATGGCTGGCAATTCGCGATGCCACGGCGGGGCAACGGTTCTCATAGAGTGATGTAAACAAATAAATAAATAAAAAAAAAAAAAAACGGTTGGGGCTTTTTTTTTTGTTTCTCTCTTTTTGTTTATTTATTTATTTATTTATGGTGCATGCGTGTTGGGTGAAACCTTTTTTTTTTTTTTTTTTTTTTTTTTTTCACTTCAAAGGGGGATTTTGTTTTGTTTTTGAGGGGAGGGTGCGTTGAAACGGACGGTCCGCCTCACTTTTGTTGTTTTTCTCTCTGCCTGCCTGCCTGTCTGTCTGTGGATGTGTGCGACGGCCTCAGCCGGGCACATGTTCCCTGATTTTGTTTGTTGTTTTTGTTTGTTTCCGTCATGTCTGTTGGCCCATAAAAAAAAAAAAAAAAAAAGGAGAAAAAAAAGAAAAACGAAGCACATTTTTTTTTTTTTTTTTTTTTTTATATTTGAGAACATAAAATTAAGAGGGATTCAAAAACTCACTTTTTATTATTTTTTTATTTCTTATTTTTGTTGAGGGCCGCCGTGTGTGTGTGTGTGTGTGGGAGGGAGGGAGGGAGGGCGTGTTGTCATGTGCCGTACTTTATGGTGCCTCTCTTGCCCGCTCCCTTCCTTCTTTCTTCATTTTCTGTTTTTGTTGTTTTTTTGTTTTTTTTTGTTTTTCAGAATTCTCCGTGTGCCTCCTCCCATTTCGGGTGGTGCGTGGCGGGGAGAAAGAAGAAGAAGAAGAAGAAGAAGGCGGTTGCGCCGGATCATTTTTTAGTGTGTGTGTGTGTGTGTGTGTGTGCCCGTGCCGCCACTGCACGACTCCGGGTGGTGCCTCCTCCTCAACGCAGGGGAGCGAGAGAGAGAAGGGGGGGAGAGGGAAAGAGCGGCAACGGAAGAAACACAGTAGAACAGGAAAGGAATAGGCACAAAAGTACCGTGGAAGGAGCTGCCACATGTTTACACCGGGCAAGCTGTCACCGTACACCGACAGGCTGCTCCCACGGCATGAGAGAAACGACGGCGGTAAAGGTGGCACCGCCTCCATATCAATGCTGTCAAATTGCTTGAACCAACTTGGCGAAGAGGCGAAGGAGGAAGGCCCAGAGCGGCACATGCACACTGCTTTTACCCCAAACCGCTGTAGTGTGAGGCCGATGGGACAAGGGTATGGCATGAAAAGCAGTAGTTTCACAATGGGTTTGACGACGCGGGAGAAGAGGCGGCCTCCCTCACTTTTTACAACACCCGCATCCTTCTTTGCGCCCACGCAACAACTCACCCCAACGGGGTGGACGAGCAAGCAGATGCCAGTCCTACCGCCATCACAATCACCGCAGAAGGGGCCGACGTTAGCGCCAACCGGGTGCACAATCGGCTGTGAGTCAAACCATGGGCTGAGCCTGAGCTTGCCAGCACAGCAACAGGTAGGAAAGCTCCCTCAATCCCCTGCTGCTGGGGTTATTTGGCCGAATGATCGGAGGTTTGCATGGCCAGAGAAGGCATCGCTGCTTTCGTTATCGGAGGATAAACGCGTGTTGCTGGCGGGTCCTTTTCGTGTGTCAAGTGAGGGATGCCTCACGATGCAGAATGTATTGCTACTGAACGCCGAAAAACGTGGGAGCACTGAGCCTCTGTCTACGGGGAAAGATGCTCCACAGCAGCTCCTTCTCCCAGAAACCATTCTTGTTCCTGCCGAGCCAGTAGTTAACAATTCATTCACCCTCTTATCCGCAAGCATGGACACACGGTACAGCCCCATCACTTATTCATTGGATGCCAACCAAGCAGTATCTCACGATCCCTTCAAGTCTGAGAGTAGAACGCGCTTTCAAGAGAACAGTTTTGTAGTCCCGCCTCCCGCTCAAGCAGTTGGGGATGGAGTTCATGGAGTTGAAGAAGCCGATAGTCCCGAGTTCTACTCACTGCCCGGATCGGAGGACGTATCCGCAATGAGTCTTCTGTCGTACTCGGAACTGCCTTTGAAGTCTAAATCTTTGGCTTCTTTGCCCCCAAACGCGGTGCGGTATGGCGATTTGAGGATCATGTCGCAAATCGGAGTTGGTGCGTCTGCGTGCGTTTTTATGGCGGAACATGTGCCCACGGAGCGTCTTCTTGCTGTCAAGCGCATTGATCTTTCACCACTATTTTTTGATTGGAATATGTTGAGAGGGAGCAATTTACAGCGCCTGAAGTCCACAACGCGTCTGCGTCAGTTGCAGCTTATTGTGGTACGGGAACTGCAGGTTCTTCATTTGGCATACCGGAGCCCGTTTATGGTAAAGGTGTACAATGCCTTTTACACAGAGGACATCATGGCACTTGATCTGGTAATGGAGTACATGCACTATGGTGGTCTGGATCATCTGCAAAAACTTTTGTGTGGAAGGGACGAAACCGATAATGCGGTCGAAGACGATTTAGGAAGAGCCGGTCGACGCACGAAGAGGAAAACGGAGGTGCCGGAGCGCCTGGTGGCAGTGGTGGGCGAACAACTTCTGCGTGGTGTTCAGCACATGCATGAACGTGGGTATATTCATAGGGACATCAAACCCGGTAATGTTCTCGTCAACAAGAAGGGTATTGTGAAGCTAAGCGACTTTGGACTGTCTCAACGCTGTGATGCAGTCAACGAACGTGTTGGTGACAAAAAAAACAAAACGCACCACGTTTCTGGAACAAAAAAGGAGAAATCATCTCCACCAATGCAAAAAGCCCTTTCATCAGGAGGCAGCACAAGCTCCTCAGACAGTGTGCATTGCTCCGGCACAGACAAGTACATGAGTCCCGAGAGACAACGTGGGGAACCGCATGGAAAGGCAAGCGACATTTGGGCAGTAGGCATGACACTTGCGGAGTTTGCTGTTGGTAAGTACCCTGTCGACTTAACCGACTGCGAGGACGCATTTGATCGAGCATCACGCATAGCGGCACCGTTGAACCTGCGAAAGTACGCGCGGTCCTGCCCGCTGAGTGAGGAGTTCCTTGACTTCATTCGTATTAGTAGGCTGCCCCTGGCAGCGGAGCGCCCAACAGCCGGTGAGCTGCTGGAGCACCCTTTTTTTCGCCAGTGGAAAGACGAGCCGTTCTCCATTGAGGATTACTTGCATGAGGCTCTCATGGAGCCGTAGTCAGAGCCCCCCTTTTGGGGGATTTCGTGTGAAGTGCAGTAAACAAGCAACAAAAATCAAATTGAACAAAGAAAAAAAGAAGGGAGACGCCAAAAAGCAGGGAACGGGAAAAGAGGGAGAGAGAGAGAGAGAGAAAAAAAGAGAAGAAAAAAAACACTCATTGCGGGTGGGTGGTCTTCTCTGCCTATACACGTGTCTTTGTCCTTTGGTACATTTGGATGTTTCGTACGCGGCCTGCATTTATGCTGCTTGGCGGGCGAGTGGCCCCCAAATGAAGTGTGGGGCCGGGGATGTGCACGAGACGAGGACGTCGTCGCCCCTCCTTTTGGGCCGTAGCGAAGCACACGTCCATGAAAACGTGGCGGCATCGCATGGAATGGAGGGGACGTCGCATACAAAAAAAAAAAAAAAAAAATTAGTAATAAATAAATAAAACAAGAAATATCCACAGGAACAAAATGACCGATGAAATAACAATGAAATTCTCCCCTCAGGAAAAAAAAAAAATATTTGAACGATACGAAACAAATAAAAAAAAAGAAAAAGGAAAAAAAGAAAAAGAAAAAAAAAACATTTTTTTCCCGCTCTGTAGCCTAGCTGCACAGACGCATGCGTTTTACGTCTTGTTTATGGCTATGTGATGTATATCCCTGTGCTGTTATTTGGAGTTGTTTTTTTTTTTTGTTTGTTTGTTTTTTCCTCCATTCCCCTTGTATTTTTTGTGTCGGCGTACGCCACGGTTATGCCGTACGCGCATCAGAGAGAGAGAGAGAGAGAGATACATTATATTTATACTCGCTTTTTGATCCAACTATTTTCCGCCTTTTTTTTTGTGTGTGTGCGTGTTTTTTTTTTTTTTCTTTCCCCGTGACTGCCCCGCACTTTACTCTTGCGCCGCTTACGGGCGTTGTTGCCAACCAGCACCACCGCCCTTCTCGAGGGAGAAGAAACCCACGGCATGATGTCACAAGAGGGTGCGTTGGAGGAGAAGGGGGGGGGAATGTTTGTTGTGTCTCCCAGTGGTTGTTATTTGTGCATGTGCATTGTCGTGCTCGTAGTGTTTGTTTTTGGTTTTGGTTTTGTTTTGTTTTGTTTATGCGTTCGGTTCGGTTCACGCCTTTTGTCTCACTCTCTCACTCTCTCACTCTCTCTGTCTCTGTCTCTGTGTGTGTGTGTCTTCCCATCTTTTTCTGCGGATCTTGCGGTTCCGCTCGGAGTGGGAGGGCCCGGAAGGATTGGGCTCTTTCTGCTGATTGGATGAGTGTTGTGATGCCTGGGCCGCCCTTTCCTTTTTTTTTTTTTTTTACTTTTTTTTTTTCTCTCTCTCTCTGTCTGTCTCTCTCTCTCTTTCACTTCCTCTCTGTTGTGCTTCTCTCCGCTGGAGGAGGGACAAAAGGGGTCCGCAAGGGAACAAATCGGGAATAAAAAATTGGACGGGTAAAAAGAAGGGGGTTTCTGCCTCTTTCTCTCTCTCTCTCTCACTTTTCCAGTAATCGTGTGTGTGTGTGTGTGTGTGTGTGTGTGTGTGTGTGTGTGTGTGTGGTAATAGACATAAATGAGGTGGGCAGCAATTGTGGTTAGGCGGCAAAAACAGCCACCGTCGCTGCTGCATCGTTGTAGCGGTAGTATGATTATGATTAGTAGCAGCTGTCACGGTGCCGGCAAACGGTTTCTCAGTGCTGGGGAGATGTCGAGGTATGATGCGAACACATGCAAATCCGGCACACTCACGCAATGGCTGTTTTCTTCATTCCAGAGGAGGTGGCGCTATTTCCGCGCGCAGCGGTTTTCGCGGAAGTGCTTGACTCTTGGAACGTGCGTTCTTCTTCTTTCTGTTGGCTACTTTTCGCTATGCGTGCTGGTGGGGTGGCAGTTGGAGGCGTCCGTGCATGCGCTTTTCCAGCCGCACGAGGAATATCCTCTTGAGGAGTGGTCAAAGGTGGAGCCGACTTTGCGTGAGGGCGATGTCGTGCTGCTCATGGGCACCGGCATCACGAGTTGGAAGATTGCCATAGCGCAGTTTGCGTACAGCCTCATGCGGCCCGCGGCCCTGAGGTTTTCGCACGTGGCAGTGGTGGTGGAGCCGGCACAACTGGAGCGTTGGTCGGCGCACTCGCTCTCTTCCACTGCCGCCTCTGTGGATGCATCCGGGCGTTGTCGTCCCTTGTTTTCATCCGGCACGATTGCCGACGTGCTGCACAGGGAGCGCTCAATGCTGCAGCGAAAACAGAAACGCGGTGTGATTTTGATGGAGTCGGTTGATAACCTTGACATTCACGCCCCCGATGTGGATGGAAAAGTGCGTCATGAGTGTGTACAGCTTGTTGAGGCAAATCATCGCCTTTTTGGACGTGAAGGGGACCGCTGGTGTTACAACCGCTTTGCGGTTAGACGACTGAAGGGATTTGAGTGGACGCCAGAGCGGAAACGCCGCCTGCGTATGTTCATCAGTGAAAATGTGGGCCGCCCAATGGACAAGAGCTCGCTGCTGGTGCTATGCTACATTCACCCCAAACTTTATGAGTGGACAGGGGCCCGTTCAAAGGGGACGGAAATCAGCTGCGGCGAATTAATTGTCGACCTCTACAAATTCTGCGGAGTTATTCAAAAGAGAATGCGGATGGTCCCAGTGACGGATGCCCACGCGCAGAGCGACGGTGACGTGGTTATAAACCCCGACGGCAGCATGAGCCGCCCCGAGTGGTACTACAGACGCCCGAGCATACAGACGGCACCGTATCACTTTGCCGAAGACATGGAGGTTGGCGTGCTTGATTTTGCGGAGGGGATTTCTTTGGGTCCAGAGGTGCGCATGAGTCTTCCTGGCGGGGAGAAGCAGACGCGTTAAAATAGCAAGGAAAGAGAGAGAGAGACAGGGGGAACCTGCAAGCGAGAAGCGCGCATTTTTGCAATGGCCATCATATTTAACGCGTTGAGGTTTGTGTGTTTGTTTTCTTTCTGTGGGTGGGTGTACGTTTGCTTTTGTTGGCGGTGTGATTTATTTTTTATTTGTGTGTTTATGCGGAAGAAGGGGTGGGGGGGGGAAATGGCAAGGAGAGCAACAGCACTGCCGGTGATTGAAGGGATGGCAATCTCTTTCCGTGTTTGAGAGGAGGGCGACTGGAACGTTTTAAAAGGCGAAACTGCCGTTTTTGAGAGGATCGCTTTGGACAAATCCTGTCGCTTGTGTCTTTTCTCCTCCCCTCTCCTCCCCCCTGCGTTTTGATGGCCTCTGCCGATTTCCCGAGAAGCCATGCGTCTCATTGTCTGCTCCCTTGTGTCATCAAACATATATCCCCCATACACGAGCTGCATGAACGCGAGTGGTCACGTGGAGCCGTTGTTGTGGGGAGAGAGTGAAGAACGGGCGGAAGATTTGCGCCGATTTGGTTGTGGCCGCTGATATCCACGCGCATGCCCGTGTTTTGTTGTTGTTGTTTTTTATTTATTTATTTATTTATTTATTTATTTATTATTAAGACATGGACGGATGGAAATGCGCAGAGGCATGGGGAGAGGAAGGATGTGTTTGTGTGTATGTGCCGGCCTTTATGCATGGCTCATGTCATCTCTTCTAATACTTCTTTCTTATAATAATAATAATAATAATAATAATGTATACCCACGTCTCTCCGATAGCTGAAGTGAGCTTTCTGCTATAAAGTGCATACGTACACGCAGGGACCCGAAAAAGAGGGGGTGATGTCTTCTACAACGACACAGGCATTCAGCCTAAAGACGCGTCAGGCAGTTGATGAGGACGCGTTGCTCACCGAGGAGGACCGCGTTGTGAAGGAGGCCACGAAAGGGGAGGACTGCACGACACGGCGACGCGCCTGCAAGAACTGCACATGCGGGCGGGCGGAATTGGAGAGGAAAATGCTGGCTGAGGGAAAAAAGGTGGAGATGCCGCAGATGCCGGCGGGTGGTTGTGGGAACTGCGCCAAGGGGGATGCATTCCGCTGTGCCACGTGCCCTTTTCTTGGCCAGCCGGCGTTTGACAACACGAGCGACGGAAAAGTGAAACTAAACCTGACGGACGACATTTGACGAAGGGGGAGGGGAAGGGGGGCCGGAGGAAAGAACACACACATACAAACATACAGACAAATGCGCATGCACATAGATACGTAGGTATCTATATATATGGAGCATGGAAAGCAGAAATGAGGGGGGGGTGGGGGCAATATATTAAATGCCATGGGTAGGGAAAGAGAAAGAGAAGAAAAGGTCTGCGTAGTTGCATCCCTAAAGCGCCACGGTGTGAATGCTGCAATAAAGAAGGACGTGTGAGTCTCCGGTTTCTATTCCCACTTGTTTCCAAGCCATTTTCCTTTTCCTTTTTTTCATATATATATATTTGTGTCGCTCGCATGGATAAAAACGTACATTTTGTTTATATTCCACGAACATTTTTATATATAATAGTTATTTATTTACATTTATATTTATATTTATATACTCGCTGCTGCAGGGGAAAAGGAAGATGGTCCTTTTTTTTTTTTTCTTTTTGTGTTCTCTTGAGAAGGGGGAGGGGGGCACGAAGTCCCACAAGAGGAGGACGGTTGCGCACGTCCTGTCGCCATGAGGGATGCCTGTTGCCCCGGTAAGACCGTTCGTTTTTGTTTTTTGGTTTTTGTTTGTTTGTTTTTTTCTTTTCTTATTTTTTTTTCTTTTTCCACCCTTCTCCACAAGCAGAGTAGCACACAACAAAATAAGGGAGTCCCCAGACAGTCGCAAGGGGCGTGGCGGGGCGGGGGGAGGACCGTTAAGAATCTAAAAAAAAAAATAAATAAATAAAAGAGGAAAGGAAGGGGAAAAGACATTTTCTTGTTTGTCCATTCATTTGACTTTTGCTTTTGTCCACTGGTGTGTCTCTGTGTGCCAGAGCGCAATCAACAGAAAATGCGTCGCGTGCTGCTTTTTCGCAACCGCGTGGATTTTGTGGCGACGCTCCTCCAGCAAGGACGGCTTGCGGATATGTTGATGCTACAACACTTTACGTCGCGGGCGCCTCAGAAGCCTCCGGCAGGCAATGCGGCTGAAAGAAACAGCGGCGGGACTAAAGTGTCAGTGGGTGAGACATCGCGTCGGGCGTTGTTAACGAGGTGCGAGGCTGTGAAGGCAAAGGCAATGTCAACACCCTGCACGGACTGGCTGGCCGACGCCTACGGATCGGGGGAGTGGTGCGCCCTGTCTGAATCACGTGACATGGTGCGGGTTGTGGCGAGTGACAACGACCCCACGCGTGTCAAGTTGCGTGGGACGTTTCCAGTACTTGTGCAGGAAGGCAGCTCCCCGGCATCCGTCCGCCTCGCCGCGTCGAAAGAAAGCGGGGAGGCTTTAATAGTGACGGTACCGCTGGTGCAGTCCGGTGAGAAGGTGCGCAGCAGCGCCATTGGTGGTGGAATCCGTGCCGTGACGCTGAAGGAGGCGGACGGGTCTGTTGTCTCGGATGCCGCCACTTCCGTGGATGCCTTTGCCGCTGAGCAAAACATTTTATCTGCCGCGGTGTGCAGCGGCATACTCGGGAAGCTGGAGGAAATTTGCGCCCTGCACGCCACACACACGGTGCGTTACGATGCCCTGTTAGTCCGCAACCCGGCGGTGCAAAAGCGACTCTCGCAGCTGGCGTGCGCCCGGTTCAGTCTGGACGCATTGAGTTCTTTTGTCGCTTCAGCCGCCGTGGATGAGCCAATGCCGCTGGTGGAGTCCGTCGCGCTCCGCATGCACGCGAAGCACGCG
>NW_001849476.1:87300-111629 GCF_000209065.1 Trypanosoma cruzi
CACCGCTCAAAGCCAGAGCGCCTCATAGACTACCCGTACGCGCAGCAACTGTTTGCCTCGGAGCGCTACGTCCTGTCGAGTCTTGGGGCCTCTTCCGCGGCGGAGACGATGCGACATTTCACACCGCTTCTGATGCAGCCGCAAACGCATATGCCCGCGGGCGTGCAAGGCCCATTAGCATCGCTGCTCCTCGGGGGGAAAGGTGGGAATGTCAATCTGGCCGCCCCGCACGCGAACCTGCGCGTGAGCGCCGCTTTTCTGGAAAAAGACATTGCCGCAATGCTTCAACGCATTCAGCAGCAGAAAAAACGCGCCGACCCGCTGTTTGTGATGGCCATAGCGCAGTACGCAGCGGAGTTGTTTGCGAACACCGCTGTTGTGTACCGCACGACAGCTTCACTCACGCACGAGGATGACAGCGCACCGCGCGACTGGCTGCTCACGCAGGCCTTTTGTGCCGATTCAAGCGCACGTCGCGCGACGATTCTTTGTGAATGGGACCTGTCAAGCGCGGCGCGAAAGGCCATTGGCAAAGCTGCCGACCTCAACGGCTGCACGACGCACCCTGTAGAGCTCATGAACGCAGAGCCCGCTCGGAAGCCAAAGGTACCGTCCAAAAGTGCTGCGGCGAGTATGACGCAAGAGGCGAACTAACGAGAGAATAAGAAAAGGCGGCGCTGGAGGCTTTGATGGGTTCAGCGTGGAGGTTAAGAAAGAGAGGGAGGGAGGGAGGGAGGGGTCAGTGTAGCCGGTGAATCTCCTTGCAGCCGCCTTTAGCGTGAGGAGCGGACCCCGTTTGTTTCCCGCCACGCCTATCATTAATAACACTAACAATAAATTTCAAAATAATTTCCCGTTTCATGGGAGGGGAGCGGGGGAAGACTGATGAGAATAAGAGGAACAAGAAGAAGAAAGGAACAGAGGCGGTAATGTGAGGCGTATGTGTGCGTGGATGTGAATTTGTTTCTGCTTTGCGTCCCCATTTCTTTGTGTTTATGAACTGCGTCGAAGCGAACTTTTCCTTCTTTACCGGCACTGCAGGGAGGAGAAAGAAGAAGAGGAGGAGGAGGAGGAGAATTATATTTATTTCTTCTTCAAAAAAAAAAAAAAAGTGGCATGCGTGAAGCCAAAATTGAGTCTTGTGTGCGAGCAGTGCCATCGTTATCGTCGTCGCCCCGCAGTGATGGTGGTGGTGGTGGTGGTGGCGGGTACACAGCAGCCGAGGAGCTCGCCGCGCAGATCGTTGATTGTGCGAGCCTTTTGACATGCGTGAACGCCGAGGATGCCGTACGGTCCATCCAGCCGCTCTCTCCGAGGGGCCGCACCGTGACGGCATGTGTCTCGTGGCACACAACAGCAGCAGCACCAGATGATGTACGCTCCGTGAAGGTGCGCTTCAGTTACAGCGAGGCCTTTACATGCCGCACAAATTCCGGTAGTGATCACGCCTACGAGTCGCTGATGGCATTACTGGTGGCAAACGGCTGCGGTGCCGCGGACGCTGTAAGAGGGCTGGTATTGTGAGGGAGTTGGTGCGATGCAAAGAAGGAGAAAATGAGGCAAAGCAAGGAGACATTTGTGTGTGTGTGTGTGTGTGTGTGTGGTGGTGGTGGCTTCCAGTACCACTAATGTAGCCGCCGAGAGTGATGGCAATGGCAGAGCCCGTGTTGCTGGTGTAACTCTTTTTGCCTCTTTTCCCGCTTCCGTTTTTGATCTGCAATGACGGATGTGTACATTCCAGTGAAGTGTGTTTGTCGTTGTTGTTAGCGTGCTGTCAATGGTCGTTCTTGTCGCGTATCTTCTTGTCCTCGCGGTCGCTGCGTTCGTGACGTTCCGCGTCTTTGGCAGCAACCGCAGCGGGTTGGCGCCGGGGGGCCGTGGCTGCGGCGTCGACTTTTTCTTCCCGGAGGGACGCCAGAGGCGAAGACCACTGGAAGCGCTTCTTCCCTCCGTCGATGCCCAGCAGGCGGAGATGTTGTCATTTCTGCAGGAAACGTGCTGTGCGCTTCCCGTACGTGCGGAGTCGGTGCGCATCCTGCCGAGCCCAAAACATTTTTTTGAGGAGCTGCAGAAACGCGTGCATGCGGCCAAACGCCGTATCATTATTTCCGCCCTTTACATTGGCGATGGCCCACTCGCGCGGCAGTTTGTTGCGTGTCTTGAAGACAAAGTTGCAGAAATGGCGCGGTCGGGGCAGCCGCTTGACGTTTGTCTCCTCCTCGACTACAACCGCATGCACGACCGCCACAACCTCCTCACACTGAAGCAGCTGCTCACCCTCGCCCACAGCACAAGCGGTAGTGCCACCGGAATTGACAACCAGGCGATGGTGCGGGTGCGTTTGTTTCTTTTCCAAACACCATGTCGATGGAACCGACTGTTTGCACCCTTCGGCCGTGCAAAGGAGGCACTTGGCGTACAACACACGAAAATATTCTGCTTTGATGACCGTGACACCATTTTGAGTGGCGCAAACCTCTCGGATGACTACTTCTCTACGCGTATGGACCGTTATGTAGTGATTGAGGACAACGTGCATGTCGCCGCATGGTTCTCAGACCTTGCCCATACTCTTTGCCTTATGTCGCATTGCGTTGTGTGCCATGGGGAGGCTTTGACTGGCCATAATGCTACCAATAGTAATAATAATAATAATAATAATAATAATAATAATAATAGTAATATTGGTGATGTGAATAGCAATAGCCGCAAGATGAGGAACAGGAGCAATGGCTACACGGTACACAAGAAGAGTGAACTGGTTATTCTTCCCAACGCTCTGGGGATTGATCCATCACTGGAGAGCGCCGCCTTTAGTGCGCGGGCCAAGCAGTTGCTGGAGGAGTTTGCCGCCAGAGCTGTGGCAGCATCGGAGTTATTCTCACCGGAGGAGGAGGAGAAGGAAGAGTATGACACATTTCTTTTCCCAACCTTGCAGTTTGCACGAGCAAATATCTTCCATGATTCTCTCGTTGTGCAGCAACTGCTTCACAAGGCCCCGGCATCGACACGTATATTTTTTACCTCGCCTTACCTCAACATGTATGCTCCGTTTGTGGACGAGATGTTGGCCAGTGAAACGAAATATGATTTTATTACGGCAAGCGTCAATACGAACGGGTGGCGTGGGGCAAAAGGCCTTGCGGGGTACATTCCGTACTTTTATCTTCAGCTCGAGCGGGCCTTTTACTTCTTGATGCGGGAGTACGGCTGCTCTGACCGGGTGCGGGTGCGGGAGTTTAGTGTTGATGGACTCACGTTTCACGCGAAGGGCGTGTGGTTTGTCGAGAGCGAAGACGGCACCAGCGAGCACACGGAGATGCCGACCAAAGGTGGCCGCAGCAGGATGCATGCTTCCAGTGACGCCTGCGCCAAAACGCGTGAGGCGGAGGAGAAGGGCATCAAGGCGCCGTACCTCGTCGCGTACGGGAGCACAAATTACGGCTACCGCTCGGTGCATAAAGACGTGGAGGCGGAGGTGTTTCTCTTTACCGCGAACAAAACCCTTCGCGAGGCACTCCGCGACGAACTTCTGTTCATCCTGCATCAGTCGACGCTCGTGACGGAGGAACGTTTTGTGCGTGGCGCGCAAGGCCGTTTTCAGCCCGTTGTCTCGCTGCTCGCACAGATGGGACAAGACTTTTTTTGAGCTGGTGACCACGAGGATCTCCCTTATTTTTTTTTTTTTTTTTTTCTCTTTCTTTACGCATCTTCGGAGAAACACACACACGCACGCACGCACACGTGTATCCGCAGACCGACAAGCTGACAGGCGGCGTGGGGATTTTGTTGTTGTTGTTTTTTTTTTTTTTTTTTTTTTTCCTTTTTTACATGCCCCTCATTTGGATGCGTCGTGTTGTTGGGGGAGGGGACGTCTCCCGCCTCCCTCTCTCTCTCTCTCTCTCTCCCTCTGCTTCCTTACGCCTCTTCATTGCCTTCCATCTCTCACAGGTACTTAGAGCGACGGGGGGTGGAAAACCGTTAGATTAAAAAAGGGAGAAAAAACGAATCCAGAAGGATATTTATATTTATATTTATATAGTTTACAAAAGAATACGAAAAGAAGAATTCAACTGTCGAAATCATATTTATTTATTTATTGATTGATTTCAGTTTATTTTATTATTATTATTTTTTCTTTCTTTTTTCTTTTTTTCGATGCCGGAGACCACACACGTGACGAATGATGCCGCGGTGCCACAGAAGCACATTGTGGAAAAGCCTCATTTAATGGATTTATTCCGCAGCTCGGCTTCCTTTGCAAAAATTATTGCTTATTTGCAGGGATGTTCAGACTCCGTCAATGGGACACCGCGAAGTGCGAGAATGGTGCAGAAGGCATCGGAGCTTCATCCGACAGTCCGCTTCTTCGTCGAGACGTTTTTCCCGCACCTTCACAAGATTGTTGAGGAAGTGCCGCTGCAGGACATGAAAAAACAGCGCTTTGGCAATAGGGCATTCCGTGTCTTTCACGAGCGTCTTGAAGCAGATGTTGGCGGGCTGATGCAGCAGCTGGTGTTAACACTGCCAGCGAGGTCGGGTGAGAGAAGTGAGGAGGAGCAGCGCTGTCTTGCCGTGGAACTGGCAGAGTACATTAAAGACTCCTTTGGTAACAGTACCCGCATCGACTACGGTACGGGACACGAACTGCACTTTTTCGTTGTTATTATGATATGCCTGGAGGAATGCGGTGATGCTGGCGGCACGCTGCAGGCGGAGCCGACGACAATTGTCTCGCTCAACTTCCCACAGCCAGCGCCGGTTCTGGTGGATAAAAGAGACCGTGTTTGCCGACTGCGACAGGGCATGGTGTTCGATGTGTTTGGCGCCTACCTCACCTTCATGCGGCGGCTGCAGAAGCACTACCATCTGGAGCCCGCGGGATCGCACGGGGTGTGGGGGCTTGACGACTATCACCACCTCCCCTTCATATTCGGTGCTGCGCAGCTGATCGGAAAGGAGGTGCCACACAAGACCGACGACAGCGGCAATGGAAAGGGGTACGGCGCCATCCTGCCCAAACACGTCTGTGAGGAAAACGCTGTCCGACTACACGCGGATGAATACTTTTACTTTGCCCAAGTTGCCTGGGTGCGGGAGAATAAGACAGGCCCCTTTTTTGAGCACAGCAGCATGTTGTACAACATCAGTGGCGTGGAAAGCTGGCAGAAGATATATACCGGCATGGTAAAAATGTACGCCGCGGAGGTTTTGTCAAAGTTCAACGTTGTGCAGCATCTCCTGTTCGGCACCCATTTGCCGTGGCCGCCGGATGTGTAGTTGTGGGCTCTTTTTACCCTCCTTTTTTTTTTTTTCCTTCTTTCTTTCTTGTTTTTTTTTTTTTTTTTTAGTTGCCGTTTGTTTTGGTTCTTGATGTCTCTCTGAAATGTGCGCATTTTCTTCTCTCCCCCACCCGCAGGGAGGTGTGGGTGGTGTTGTTGTTCCTCCCCCCCCTGATGCTGCGGGTGCTCTGCTCCTCTTTTTCTTTTTTTTTTTTTTCTTTTTGCCGCGGCCATGTGGAGGGTGTTATCCCCCCGGCTGAGGTGCGTGGACCGGGTGGAATACGGCGACTGTAGCGCAGCACACATCATCTTTTATTTGTTGCAACAGCCGATACCGGGCTGTTGGCTGCCATCCATTTCTATTCTCGTGGCGCTGGTGATTATTATTGCGCCAATAGAGAGAGAGGGGGGGGGGAAGGATAGAGGGAGAGAGAAGGTAGAAAAAATAATAATAAAAGGAATTTTCTTAACGGGGTGTGTGCATGACGTCCGTCTACCGTGATCCCGTCTCGCAGCTGGCCATCGTGCCACCGGAGGCGATGGAGCGTGAGGCTCGCGACGCCCTTCACCGCCTGTTGTCGCTCTCATTGAACGGCAATGGAGTTATCCCCGTCATTGTTTACTACGCACACGTCACACGACGCACGCGGCGCGGCAAAAGTATTCCATGTTACCTGCTTCTTTCGCGCAGCCACTGGTACATCTTCAAGCCTTGCGGGAAGATTTCACGCTGTTGCCGCATCGATTGCATCGCCAAAGTGATTATCTGCCGTGACAATTACGTTGTCTGGAAGATCTTGGAGGGGCGAGATGTTGTGATGCGCTTAGGTGACGCTAAAGAGATAGCCTTTGTAACAAACATCTTGCGCATCCTCAGCGTCTCTGTTGATGGTCGTCATCTCCTTGTGGTGGAGAATAACGGGGAGGACCACACGAAGCTCCATGGGGCGGACAAGCCACAGCTTGAGCGAACGGGAAATGAAGAGGGTGAGTGGCCGCTGCCTGTCGTATCAGCTGTTGAGGCACAGCAGCAGTGCACCGTGGAGAACTTCTTGGTGATGATGCCACCACCACCGTCGTCACAGCCGTCGCAGTCAAAGTCGGAGTTGGACGCGGAGGGCACATGGCGGAATTCACGTGTAAAAGACATTATAAGTTACATGGACGGCCACGTGGAGATTCCTCCCGTGCCTGTTGCTCCGGAGGCCGTTGTCGCTCACGCCGGTGAGAGTTATTCTAACGCGGGCTTCTCCGACGCGCGGCGGGCGGAGGCCGTGATTCCGCCGTCCGTGAACTCACCGACAGCTCCCTCCACGGCGGTTCCTTCAACGATACGACGTATTCAGCCGGTGTCGAACGGCAACACGGAAAAGCAGCAGCTGATTTCACCCTCGCCACACGACTCATCCGGGGAATTCATGCAGGAGGCTGTTGCGTCACGCCCTCCACCACCAGCCCTGCCGCCGCCTTTCATACACCTGCTGGATACAGAAGGTGGTGGTAGCCCGGAAGTACGGTTGGCATTAGAGAAGCTGCGCTATATGGAGAGCCGCGTCACCTCCTTGGAGCGTGAGAATGCATCGCTGCGACGATCTCGGGCACACGGTGACCTGGAGTCTCAGCCCCCGCAACGAACCCTCAAGGAGGCAAACGACTCTCTCCGAACGCCATCCCCGCTGCCTTCAAGCTCTTTTATCCGTCTGGCCCCACCGCCTCGCATTTCATCGCAACAGGAAAATTTCAGCGCAAGTGCCGCCGATTTTGAGCGGTGCGTTGCAGCTAAGACAGTTGAGGAACGTCTTTTGCTGCGTGGCTATGAGATAGAGCTCAAACTCCAGCAGGTGTCGTCGTACATGCAAGCCGCCGACGCGCAGCACCTGACGCACGTGACTAGCCTGCAGGAGGACTTGTTGCACCTTCTGCGGGCACAGCGGGCTGACGAAGAGCTGGGAATGACAAAACGGAAAGGACCCAACAGCGTTGATATTTCGAGACCCAAGGCCCAAACAACAAGCCGCGATTTGCTGGACGAGGATGACAATGTTGATAACGAGGAAAAAGAGGAAGAGGGTGTTGGGCTAGACGATTACGATGTGTGGGCGGCGACGGATGAAGGGAAAGAATGGTACAACGATTACTTTGGCGAGCATCTAGCCGCATGCAGGGGAAAAATGGTGCGGAATGCCTTTAGACACACTAAAACATATTTGTGAGGCATGACGGGTGTTGTTTTTGTCATCATTATTTGTCTCCGATGCATCGTTCATAATTATCCAGTGGATTGGCTTAATTTTTTACATGCAATTGTTTCTATTTTATAAACTCCGCATTTTATTTGGGATTTCATGTGAACATTTAATACCCACATTCATATCTGTTTGCACTCACCCACCCTCTCCTCCCATATATATGTATATGGTGGATTGTTTTAAGAACTCTTTCTTTGTTGTTGTTGTTGTTGTTGTTGTTGTTGTTGTTGTTGTTTCTTCTCTCTCTATCCGCATTATCAACGCCCGTCACGGAGCCAGAAAGATTAGACAGACGGAGTGGGCGCGGGAGCGATGCCGCTTAAATTTGCCCCGAAAGCTTTAAACCCTGAAGATTCGATGCGGCTTGCGGTTGTCCACATGCTGCGGCATGATAACGCTGTCATTCTACAAACGTTTACCGGCAACCGCGGCAGCAGTGCGACTCGTCACGGAAGGCTGCTGCGATTTATGCCGCATTTTCCGTTTTGCCCAACAGAAAAGACAGGAGAGACGGCAGAAGAGGCGCCGCATCTTGTGGAAATAGCGCCGTTGCAACTGCCGTACTGGGCACGCGGATCCTCAAGGGAGACTATGTGGCCTGCGGCTCGGACACCGGAGGCGGTACATCCGTCACCACCACATTTCCCGCATTTTCTTGCGGAGAGGTCGTCTTCTTTGTTCGTCTCCATCTCGCTGCCACATTTTGACCTGCCGCTTGTATTTGCATCGCCGCGTCGTGAGCAGCGATGCTCGCGGGATTGCCGGGCTGAGTGGTTACCTCGGGCAGTGATGGACAGAGATGTCGCTGCGACGTGGGACGAGATGCTGTCGGCGTTCTGCGCTGCGTGGAGCGCCGCGGTGCGAATAGAAAAAACTCCATTCGCGTTGCTTCCGCCGTCGCTCTCGCATCCGCTTCTGGCGGAGCAGCCGCTGGGAGAGGGACGTGTGCCGCTTCAGGACGAGCCGGCAGCGTCATTTCGTCTGGATCCCATCGTCGTTCCACGCCGCAAGTTGGACCGACAACGAAGTGAACGCATGCTTCCACCCATTCTGGCGGTTGATGTTGCGGGCAAATGGAACGACACTCCGTCGGTATTCAAATCACAGGAGGCCGCCCTGCAGCGTCGGTTTCTCGCAGTGGCACGGACGCTGGAACGCACAACAGCTGCGCCGTCTCGCCCGTTGATTGTGGCGTCAGTTGAAACGCCTCTGACAAGCGATGCCGCAGGCGAGTGTGAGCGTCTCGAGTTGGCCAGTGTTGTCGTCCCCCCGTTTATGTGCACACAGAGAATGAAGGCTGGACGCCCGTGGCGAGAGGGGGGCCACGCTGGCGGGCGGGACACTCTCGTGCAAGAACATTCTGAATCGCTCTTTTCACGAATGCCTCCCTGCATGACGCGCGCCACGGAGCTGCGATTTCCCGACGGGAAACACATGCGGCAGACCTTGACGCTGCGGAATACCGCAAAGGAACGTCTGGAAAAATTATGTGGTTTGCGTCCACCCCGACGTCATCGACAAAAAATGGCTGAATGCTTTTCTACGAGCAAATTCTCCATTGCGCGAAGTCGTGAACTCGCCGCCGCTGCACTGTTACCCTCAACGGTGCTGTCAGCCGCATCGCGCGTGAAGCCGCCGCATTGCTCTGAGAGGAAGAGGAGGCGTGGAGATGTTCCTCCGCCACCGCCACCACTGCAACTGTTGCCACATGTGCGCGCTACAGCCGTCTTTGCCTTTTCCTCGTGGCAGCCATTAACATTGGAGGAGGAGGAGGAGGAAAACAATGACACCTGCTGCGAGGAAGAATTAAAGATTGCTCCCTGGCGTGTGTTTCCGCGAGAAGTCGAACTGCAAAGCTTCCAGCAGCTGCTTGAGCGTAGGATAGAGCGGAATGGCAAAGCGATGCGTGTGGGGAATGACGATGAGGAGGAGAAGTGGTACCATGCCGCCTTTGTGCATGACGTTAATACCATGCCGCTGCCGTACAGGGAGGTTTCTGATCTTGTTGAAGATGCGAGGTTACATTACTGTTATCGGCTGGCGCTGCATCGAGAAAAGCGGCGTCTTGGCCTTTGATATTTTGTCTAACGGTGTACTTGCGCTCGTGTCGCGATTGAGAGCGTGTGTGTGTGTGTGTCTTTTTTGTTTTTTTTTTTTTTCGTAGTTTTTTTGCTTACCACAGAGAGAAATAAAGGGGTTGGAGAAGGAGAGGAAAAAGGAGGAATGTGTTGATGAAATACTTTTTTTTTTTTTTTTTTTTTTTTTTATGCGGGGGCTGTTGTCGTTATCTCTTGTACAGAGACAGAAACAGATACAGAATGACAGAAAGACGTGTGTGTGTGTGTGTGTGTGTGTGTGTGTGGAAATAGATCTGACGCTTTTCTCCCTTCTTTCTCCTTGTGTGGATGGAGTGGATGCCGCGGCTCACGTGCAAACTGACCTCTTGTGGAATGGCGAGGTTAATTTCTCTTTTTTTTTCTTCCCATTTCCTTTTTTCTCCCTGTTGTTGAAGTGCGGGTGTGAGTTTGTTCTGTAAAATATTGCTGGACGAAAAAAGAACAAAAGCCCAGAAGGTTGCAGCGGTGGGAGGGGGGGAGGGGGGGGACGAGGAATTATTCCCGGAAGAAGAAACAAAAGAAGGGCGTGTGGGGGCACTTTGCGTGCATGCAACGTGACTGCGGGGACCTCTTGGTAGGAATCACGGTTTTTTTCCCCTCCCCACCCAACACGGCGGCATGCTGAATGAATACCGCATTCTGGAGAAAATGGCGACGGGGAGCTTTGGGGTCGTTTTCAAGGTTCGCCGCGTGGCGGACAACGAGGTTCTTGTCATGAAGCGTATCTCCCTCACTGAGATGGACGTGAAGCAGCGCAGGGAGGCGGCGCAGGAGATACGAGTGATGAGCTGCCTGCACCACCCCTTCATCGTCGCACAGCGAGATGCGTTTCTCTTCAAAGACAGTCTTTGCATCGTGATGGATTACTACGACGGCGGCGATCTTGCGGCCCTCATCACACGGCAGCGCGAGAAGGACGAGTACCTGCCGATGGGACAAGTGATGGTGTGGTTTGCTGGAATAAACCTGGCGATGCACTACCTGCACGCCCAGGGCATCGTCCACCGTGACCTCAAGACCCAGAATCTCTTCCTGAAGTCGAACAGAAGGGAGGTGGCCGTGGGTGATTTTGGCGTAGCGGAGTTTGTAGGTAAGGCGGAGTTTAGTAAAACGAAGAGTCCTTTTTCGTCACCACTGTTGCCCGCCTCGCAACACTTTCTTGCGAAGCGGCGCGACGGTGAACTTATTGGGGACGTCAGCACATGCGATAGTGCCGATGATATTATGAACGGCCCTTTGATTGGGGCGGTACGGGGGACGTTGCTGTACATGGCGCCGGAGGTGCTTGAGAGTGGCGTTTGTAGTCCCAGCTCAGATGTCTGGTCGCTTGGGTGTATATTCTACGAACTGCTGAGTCTTCGTCACCCATTTGAGTCGCGCGACTTTGCAACTCTGATGATGCGGGTGATGGCGGGGGCACGGCAGCCACCGCCAGGGCACTACCCTCCCGAGGTTGTGCAGTTACTTGACCGAATGCTCTCCCTGGACGCGGCGAATCGGCCAAGTTGCGAAGAAATCCTTCGCGCCCCTATTATGAAAGCCTACTTGCAGCAAATTATTCTTCAACGGGCGTCATGTGAGCCAACCGAGTTGGAAGCTGAGCGCACATGGGAAGCACAAATGCAAAGGCTTTGTATTTGCGAAAATGCCTCTTCCCCGCGTTTACCTTATCCCTCGGAAAAATGCCCAACGATGTCGCCATCGCAGGAACGTGCGCTGGTGGAGCAAATCACCGCCGCATCGCCGCGGACAGAAATGCCGTTGTCGCCAGGCACTTCAACATTTGGTGAAGACGCCAGCCCAATGCGGCTGCACCCGGACCATGCTCATACTGCGCAGTCGCTTTCCAAGGACGGTAGTTTCACAGTGGGAAGGAGAAAGGATGACGATGGTGATGGTGACGGTCACCTTTGTCCCACATGGAGGTCAGGCGACGGCAACGTGGATGACATGCGTCATATGCCGCTGGAACTTATTGAAGAGGAAGTGGCGCGCTACCGACGACTAGTGCAGAGCGAGATGCGGGAGCAAAAGCGACAGCGAGATGCCGAGGTGCATAAAAGACGGTTTGGTGGAGACTGCACACCCACAGCGCATTATTACAACAGCCTCGCACGGGTGAGCCATGTGGCCACCACAGCCTCTACTAACCCTCACTCACATAAGAAGGGAAAGAGCAACGGGCCTTCGCTTTCATCGTCGCCGCCGCCCCTGCCTTCTCATGGCTGGAAAAATGCGAACAGCTTCAATGGCGCTGCGGCAAAGTGGCCACCAGGAAGTCTTGAGGCCTCATTGGCGGCGCGGCGGCGGCAACGTATTGAGATGGCGATAGGAACTTTAGGTGATGACGTGTTTTCTTCCGTGTACAACTATTACAGAAGCGTAGAGGTGGCGGAGCGGGATGTGTCGTTAGTAATGCAGATGGTGCCAAATCGCAACTGGTGGCACGTGTTGCCTTTAGTTGAGGAGGTTGTTGTCATTGAGCGTCTGCTGGAACGTCTAGAGGCAACCGGTACTTGATGGTCGTTGTGTCTTATGGCGGATGTTTCACTCGCAGACCTTCTTCTTTCTTCGTGCGCGTGTCCCTTATATATCCTTAAGAAAGGGGGGAGGCTGAGTGAGTGATGGGAGGAGGGAGCCGACTGGGAATAATGAACCCCTCGCCCCATGCCAATTTCTTTTGTGTTTGTTCCCAGTGATGCTTGCACGAAGTCAGTCTTTTTTTTTTTTCTTTGTGTGTGTGTTTGTTTCTCTCTGCCTGTGATTGATTTCCGTTACTGGTGGCTGTGGTGTGTCTGTTGCGGCGCTGATGCCGCCCGCATGCGTCTGTGTGCTGCATCTTTGCTGGAGTCGTTGTTTTATTTCCCTCCTTCCCACTTTATTGAGCGTAGTGCACTGGAGTTTTCGGTTTTTGGGGAGATGACGGACTTTGCCGCATTCCGCGAGTTCCAGGCGCGCTCTTCCATCATCGCGGAGAGGGAGCGCGCTGTCGACCTCCGCCGCAAGCTCCTGCAGGAGCTCACGCAAAACGTCCAGCAGCTCACAGAGGAATGCAAGCGGCGGGACGAGCAGCTGCAGCAGGAGCGTCTCCGCTTCGCTCAGCGCAAGGCCGCGCAGGATGAAAAGGTGAATGCGAAGGAGGCGCAGGGGCAGGCGCAGCGCGAGCGTGTCGCCGCGTTGGATGTCGAGGAGACACGTCTGCGCACGGCCATTGCGGAGCGTGAGGAAGAGATGCAGCGGGTGCACGAGGAATTGGCGCAGCGGCAGTCGCTGACCTCAAAGCTGCGGGAGGCAAAGGAGGGACTCACGAACCTCAAATGTCAACTGGAGGAGTGGGACGCGAAGGTGATGAAGTTAGAGACACGCATTGCGAAGATGGAAATGGTCGTAGAGAAGCGGCACAACGTCATTGCGGAGCGGCTGCCAAAATACGACATGCCGCGTATAGAAGCAGATCGCGGAAACAATCTTGAGGAAACTGCGGGTGAGAGTATTCTTCTCATCGATGAGTTTAATCCGTGAGATCGAGAGAGAATGAGAAGAAAAAAAAAAAAAGAAGGAGGGAGCGGGTGTTCGTCAGATTTTACTTCTTGTTTTTTTTTTTATGAAAGTTACGCGCGTCTTGCTTAGAAATGTATACATGCATACATATTTGCATATATAATTAGAAGTTATTGTACGTACATTGGACTCATGAGGCATTTTTTTTTTAGATCTATTTGTTTATATTGCAGAGTGTCTCTCTCCCTCTGTGTGTGTGTGTGTGTGTGTGTCGCCACGCAATCGGGAATGGACGGTGTTCAAGATGGGGTGGGGTGCATTTGTTTTGCCTTTGACCTCAATATCGCCTGCATATCCATTCTCACTCAGTTCTTGACTCTTATCATGCCTCTTGCCTCTCAATATTACCCGTTCCCCCTCTCAATGCCACAAGGTCTGTGGGCGGTACAGCGCCGGGCTGCGGCGTGTCAATTTTAATTAGCAGCAGACAAAAAAAAAAAAAAAGGAAAAGGAAGGCAGAGGGAGAAGAGACAAGCGGTCTCGTTCCGGCTACCGACGATGGCGAGGCCCGAGGAGGATGAGCCACCGCCGTTGGGTCCCAGCGTCTTTGCGGTGACGGTGCTACCGGACGACATGCCTGGCGTGTTTCAATTGCGCCTCGTTGACAACCGTGGGGACCACACGACGATCGTCGCCCAAGTGCAGCGACGCTGGCAGGATTTTGTGCAGCTCGACCAGCTGGTGCGGTCCATGGCGCCGAAGTTTGACGCGCCACCGCCCGATGCGTGGAAACGCTCCTCGCAGGAGAAGGATACGGACGAAAAGGGAAAAGGGAGACAGAAGCAGCAGCAGGAGTACATGCAGGAATACCTTTCCACGGCCATCGCCTTCCCCACGCTGAGCCTCCTGAAGGATTTACAGAACTTTATCGGCTACAGTGATTTTGTGCGGCAGGTACGGCAGCAAGTTGCGGATCGTCAGACGACATCCGTCAAACTGCGCCACGTGTCGCCGTCTTCTCCATCCCTCCCCGTCGCGGTGTCAAAGAAATCACCAAACCGCCGTCTTCTCTCCTCACCCACATCCGATGGCGATGGCGGTGCCAGCAAAATGGATGGCCGCATTAACAAAAGGGATGTTACTGACGATGCGAAGAGGGCAGAAAATAAACCCGAGCACAGCGATCGCTACTTTCTGCCGCCAGAGGGACATCACATGCTAGAGGAATGTTTCCGCATCATGGACGCTGGTGCCGCCGGGTATATCACGCCAGAGGACATGAAAGAGTTCTTCATGTGCGTCGATGCGGGCGGTGGTGACATTCTTCGACTGGGGAAGGATGAAGCATGTAACTGTGAGCACTTTGTCGCCACCGTTGAACGTGCGCTGTGCAATGGGGGGCCCACGCACACCGTTGAGGAGTGGGTGGATCGCTACTGGCTGTTGCAGTATCGCAAAATTTTCATGGCCGTTGCCGGGCTTCTCAGCTGGAGAGGCGAGGCGACGCCACCCGACTTCGAGCCAACCCATCCGTTTGACAAGTTCGAGCTTGCCTCCCTGATGTATATTCTCACCGAGGCCGGCCTACGCCTTGTGAGTGCAGAGGAGGTGGTGAATTGGGTGCGCTGCGGAAGACATCAACGAGGCTGCGCCCTCACGATGGAGGAGTTATCCGCCCTGTTAGACACGTTGACAAAGGCAGTGCCCTTCTCCGAGGTGTGGCTCGCCCTCATGCCCCACCACGGCAGCCAGCAAAAGATACTGCGGATCACCGCGACATACGCCTCTGTTGCTGACAACACGGTGGTGGAAGAGATACGCGAGCTTGTCATACAACTGCGGCGGGCGGCACCAACAGAAGAATTGTGCGTCAATTGCCACCGCCTCGAGGAAAGTCTTCAGCAGCAGGCCGCGCGGCTTACGGAGTCCGAGGCGGCGCGAGAGAATCTGCTGGTCCATGTGCGTTACTTAGAAAAGCGTCTGGAGGAGCGGCAGGAGGCCCTCGCGCAGCTGCAGCAGGAGTACCAGCACGCGCAGACGTTGTTAGACGATGCCGAACTTCGTGACGTGGAGTTGAGCGTAGCAGCGGAAGATGCGAGGCGAGATTGCTTGGCAAATGCGCCCAGAGGCGAGGCGGGGTCCAGTCTCGTTGCCGCTTCGCCTCCCCTCCTACAACTCATGCCGTGCGGTAGCGTCGCCCAGCACGCCGCACCTCTGATGCCGTCTTGTTCGAACTCTCCGCCGCCCATTTTGAGCATCTGTGGGGCTGTTACGTATACGCTCCCAGAAGAGTTGTCGCTGCCGTCCGAATGGAGCGTGGATGTTTTTTGGTGCGACACGACATGCGGCAGCCGAAACAAAACAGAGCGACTTGTCTTCCGTGACGCCGATGGGCAACGTAGTTGCGCCTTTCTCTTCAAGAACAACGAGTTGCACGTCATGGCGCAGCGAAAGGGGACGACGAGTGACGATAACGACGCATCATCGTTCCGCCTCGCTCCACGGCGTTGGTACCGCCTGCGTTGTTTCCTCGATTGGCGGGAGAAAATTTTTTCCGTGACGCTCGTGGAAGGCGGCGGCGGGAATAATGCGGGGTGTTTGAAGAAGACGGTGCCGCCGTTGTTGTCATGCGGGCCATTCGCGATGGTGGATGAGCATGTGCGTGGTGTCACCGTTGTGGATATATTTCCGCGGACGGTGCTGTTGGTGAGTTACTGCAACTTCTTTCTGCGTTACTTTGGCTGACGAAAAGAAGAAGGAGACGAAGAGAAGAGGGGCTGAGAGAAAAGAGGGTGCGGGTGAATGAGTGATGGTGGCGGCATGCCGACTGGTGGGCATAATTTAATTTATTTTATTATTTATTTTGTTGTTGTTACATCTTTACATGTTTGTGTCTGTCTGTCTGTGTGTGTGTGTGTGTGTGTGTGTGTGTGACCTCCGTCTTTGCGTATGCCTCGTTTTTTGTTTGTTTGTTTGGTTTTGTTTTGGTTTTTGTTTTGTTTCATTCTTCTCGTGTCCCTTTTTGTTTTTTTTTTTTTTTGTTTTTTTTGTTTTTTTGTTACGCCAACAAAAAAGGGGCTGAAGGAGAGGGAGCACAGGCTTTCCGGTTGACAGCATCACGGTGAATCATAGTTGTTAGTAGCGGCAGGAGAGGAGGGAAAGTAAAACATATTTATTTACATCATATATATATATACATAATATATATATATATACTTCCGTGTATACATACATACATATCAGAAACAAAGGGGCGAGAGTGGCGTGTCCGTGAGGGGAAGAGGTGACGTGGCACCCTGACATCACTTGTGTGTTGTTTCTGTTCTCCGCTTCCTTCACGGGGAGGGGTTCTGCCGCCGCCTTTATTTGTTATTGTTGTTTTTTCATCACCGTTTGAATTTCTCCCATTTGTGGGTGGGTGTTGCTTTCGCCCCCTCTGCACGTCTTGTTGGATCGTTCCGAAGAGACAACTGAGAGGGGCGGGAGAGAGAGAGAGAGACGAAATCAGCCGAAAAGGACGGACTGACTGACTGGCGGTGGTAGTGGAGAAGGAAATAAGTACACATTCACCGCTGCACGCCGTGTGAAGGAATTGGAAGCGCTTGGCACGCCACCCGGGCGAGGCAGACACACGCAGGCGTAGTAGCATCATTATTATTATTTATTATTATTGCACCGTTCATTTACCACGCGGATACGCCGCATATTCTTTTTCCCTTTCCCCCCTCCACGAGACCGAATCTGACGTGTGGGCGACGACGCGCGTGATCGCTGGCGGACACGCAAATCCAAACAAGAAGGCGTTGTAGTGAAACAAAGGAGTGAGAGTAAAAGAGAGGGAAATAGAGAGGGGGGGAGACGGTGTATATATACATATATATTGCGTGAAGAGTAAAGTAAAGGAACGAAAAGAGGGAGTAGCATCCATCCATTCACCTCTATACGACTATTTACAGATATTAGAGATACATTCTTGCATTGCATTACGGTCGATCAGGCAGGCCACTGCCGTTGCCACACGGAAGGAAGGAAGAAGAAGAAATAAAAACGAGGCGAGGAGGAATAAGCCGTGAGGATGGGCATGGATCACTACAGGATTGTAAAACAACTGGGCGGGACGACGGCGACGTACCTGGCTGTAGACAAGCAAGATGAGGGAAAGAAGGTGGTCATCAAGCGTTTGATGGATGGAACACAAGGCGTGCAGGAGTTGAACGTGTCGTTGCGGGTGCAGCACCCAAATATCATACCTTTTTTGGAGTCGTTCGTGCACGACAGGGCGCTCTACGTTGTGCTCGCGTACGCAGAGGGCGGTGACCTCGAGGCATACTTGGAGGAACTGCAGCGTGAGAAAAAGCCGCTGCAGCAGGTACTTCTGTTGCGTTGGTTTGAGCAACTTCTTCGGGCGTTGCAGTGCTGTCATGGGCAGAATATCATGCACCGGGATGTGAAGCCCAGCAACATCTTCCTCAACGCGGACGCGACGGAATTGTACCTCGGTGACTTTGGTTCCGCCAAGGCGCTTCTGCGCTCCGCCTCGCTGACCTCCACCTTCGTCGGCACACCATTCTGGATTTCGCCGGAGCTGCTGATGGGGACGCCGTACAGCTTCCCCTCCGATGTCTGGTCGCTCGGTTGTGTCTTTTACGAGATGGTGGCGCTGCGGCGGCCGTTTGCCCCAACTAGTTTTGCGAGCCTCGTGCAGCAGATCACGTCGGGTGACATCGCCCCGTTGCCGGCGTCCACTCCGGAGGACATACGCGCCATCGTCGTGTCCATGCTTAACGTGAACCCGGCAAGACGGTGCGGCCTCGAGAAGGCGTTGGAGATGACGGAGCGGGCCATTCATGCCCGCACGTGCGCAGCGGCAAAAAGCGCGACGGAGCGGGTGAGGATTGAGAGGCCCCCGCCGCCGAATATCCCCAGACGCGCCGCGGGGGCGAGTCCAAATAAACACCAGCCACCGCAGCCACCCCGACGGCCGTCCCCAGTGGAGGAGACCTCCCCCACGGAAATTCGTAGAGGCATGATGGATGTGGTGGTGGTGGAGCGGAAACTAGCGGACTGGATTCACGCACGCAACCACGATGTGAACATCATCGAGCGCTACCTCACGAAGTTCCGCCAGTCCGATGAACAGGTCCTGGCAACAACAGCAACCAACTCCTCATTAGTGGACGCCCAGCGCGACCGGCAACGTGATCGAGATCGTGGACGGTGCGTCGCGGTGTCGCCCCCCAAAATAACGACACCTCCGCGCAGGGAGACGCAGGAAGACGACCCCCATTCAAAGCCAGGCCCCGAGCGCGAGGTGCGGGCGCAGGAGGCAACCCAACAGCCAGCGCAGAGCAAACCAGCTGTCCGGCCACGGCGCCGCATTATGAGCACGAAAATTAATGCGGCAAAAAGGGAGCAAAATGGCAATCATGTAAACAGGAACGTGTCACCTTTAGCCCGTGAGCCATCCATCTTGAACAGTCTAAACGGAAATGTTTCTCAGGCATTCAGACGACTCAGGAGCGCCGCGTCGGTGGCACGATGGAATTCCCCTCCCGCGCCGTCCCCACAGCAGGAGGAGGAACGGCAGATGAACCGCGAAAAACGCGAAAGGGAACGTGCAAAAATGCTTGAAATGATTCGGGAACGAAAGGCGAAGGCGATACAAGAACGCAAGGCAAAAGGCAAAAGTGAAGGCCGGGATGCTGTGGCAGTGGAGATCGTCCTGCCCGACAATGTGCGTTATGTTGGAAGCCCGGTTTAAGGGAGAGAAGGATGTACACCCCAGGTGCCCTCTCCGTCCGTAACTTGCGCCGCCATCATCATCAATCACCTGGTTGCAGTCATTATGGATGTTGCTTATGATAGCCAATCGTGATGGCCATTCGCGCCGGATTGGGACTCATTGTTGTTGTGTTTTTGTTGTTGTTTTTATTGTTGTTGCTGTTGACCTCTCCTTTTGTTTGTTTGTTTGTTTGCGTCTTTTTCCTTCACCGCCTCCCGGCGAAAACGGCAACGAAGAAACGAGCAGACACATAAATCTATGTGAATAATATATACATTCACACACGCAACCGCCGACACCGCACAAACACGTACCAAAGATAAGATACAAAACAACCACACACACAAGCATGGCCCCGCGTTTGCGGCACGGGAAGCCAATTCGCTCGCGAGCAGTCCGGGAGTGCGTGTATACGTGTCCTGTCGTGCCGTGCCGTGATTTGCCGCGAAAAAAAAGAGGAAAATGAATAGAAAAAACATTAAACCCAATGAGGCGCCCACGACGACCGACGGGCGCGCAAAAGGCGGCACCGTTTGTGGAAAAGGGGTGGAAGCACGCCCCCGCCCGGATAATGCGCCTGTTTTTCCCCGTTTGCGGTTGTAGCTGCTAAGAAAGCCTTCCCTTACGCACGTCACGCGCCCGAAGCACACAAACAAAAAGGAAAGGCGCATGAAAACACAGGCGCCGCGGAAAATCGCCCCCGCCACGGTACCCTTCGGCCCCGAAGCGGGGATTTGGCGAACAACGAGGTCCCCGCTCCGCCCATTGGACGACAGCACAGTCCTTGGACAGGGCGATGTCGGGACGCTGAACTGCCTTGTCGCTCGGCGTATCTTGTGCACTCACCACCGTTGACGACCTGAAGCACATGCTCAATGCACCGCTGCACAATGGTATCGCCACGGGAGTCTGATGGGATGCTGCGATCCCAAGCCTCCGTATGTGCGTCGACGTCTGCACCCATTAGTTGCGGCCCGTCCGCGCAGAGCAGCCCATCCAATTCCCCGGCTGCCATACTCTTTGTACAGGAGGGAGGGAGACACACCGACAAAGCCTCCAGTTTCATTCCTGCCTCTGAACGGATGGTCGCCTGCGCCAGCTCGATCCCGGCGGCAGGGCCGGTCCCGCTTCCACCCGTGGCCCCTCACAGACAAGAATGGCCACACCGCCGCCTCGACAGGTGCAAGCAGTCCCGCAGTGCTGGAACCCTGGAAGGCTGAAACTAGTGTCCTCTGGGTGGGGAACATCCTCGCCCCACCCATCACACAATAAAATACATTCTCGCCTTGCAACGCCATGCTCAGCGACAGCCGTTTCGCCACAGCGAGGCTGGCAGCGTCCCGCACAGCGCAGGGAGCCGCCGCAAGCCCGCCCCCACCCACGTGTCCACCCGCCGTCTGTTGCTCGCCCGCCCGCGCAGCAGCCGTGAAGATCCCTCCAGCCGGCGGACTCGGCACCACACTCGCCAGCTCGCGGTCGCTCCCACCGCGGCACCTGCCATTGGCGTGCAACCGTCACCCGGCCCGCACACCATCGCGCCGCACCTACTCTTCGCACACGGCTACGCAAGAACACGCACGGGAAAAAGAGAGGAAAGGCCGCATCATCAACAAGCAGGGGGCGTGAGCCATTGGCGTTGCCGCGCCGCAGGGAACGAATCAAGGGGCGGGCGAAGAAGCAAAAATAAAATATATTGAAAACATTTCTTGCCGCCATCAGTTCCCTGATTCCCCTACGTCGTGAGCTTCCCAAAATGCATAAGATAGAGAAGAGTCGTAGAGAAATATATATTCTTATTATCAGGACATATATTGATTTGGGCAGCCAGCTATCCACGCAAACATTCATTTCACAAGCCCATAAAAAAAACACGCTGAACCCCATCCATCCACCAATCGCACAACTAAAAAAAAAAAGGATAATAGCAAAAACAAACCTACATACATCTTTCCTTGGCGGCCCGGCCCACACACGCACATACTCACCACGTGCTCCCAGCAGAAGCGCTCCCGCAGCACAACGCAACGGGCTCCCACTGGCTCCACCACCACGTCCTGCACGCGGGTCAAGGACAGGGAGTGGCACGCTCCGCAGGGGCACGGGGCGGCCGGTGACACATTCCACGTCGTTCGGCCACAGAGCACACAGAACACAAACCAAGACGAAGCAAATAATTAGGATACACATTAATATTTAACTCGCTCAAAAAAAAAAAAGAAACCGCATCTCCTTCAATCTTTAATCACACCAAGGGTATATCACGTCCTCCGAATACTGCCATAGATGGGCAACAGGCGACGTGTCGTTGCCGAAGCGCGCCATCAGTGCTGCGTAGTCGTCCTCCCGTACGTGATGAACACACATCGAGGTAGGCACAACCTGCGAGTGCCCTGTGCGATTGCGGGCGTCATGGAAATGACAATCCAGCACCTTGACGTATACCAGCGGCTTGTAATTCACCACCTTTTCAAGAACCCAAGCAACCATGACGTCTTCGTGCTGAAACCGCAGCAGGGCAAATTCGTCATAGCGTTCCTCGCTGTACGGCAGGTACGCCAGGCGCCGCAGCGGTTTGAACGACACCAACGCCTCCGCCACATCTCTCGACATCGTGTAACACCAGCCCATCATATACGTGCTACCCGGTAAGCCCTTTTTCCCAAAATGGGAGCTACCAATTTGGAACCCCATGTAGACCCCTCGGCGCGGCAGGAGGCGCAGGTGAGCAACGAACAACGGCACACGGAGAAAAATATCGTCATCGCCTTTCGAAATGTACCTCGCGGTCGGAAACAGACGATGAGCAAGGTCAAACCACATGTACGTCTTGCGAGTCGCGCCAATCTCCGCCTCTTCGCTCCACGTGCCACCGCCACCAATTGTTTTGTTTGTCGCCACGCGGCCCTCATTCATCGGCAGCGCGACCACATCCTGCCACTGCGCCGCCTCCTCCAGCAGCGCGGCAGAGTAGTCATAGCCGTGCGACGGGTGCCGCCCAAGAACGTACAGCACGAGCATCGCACCGGTGAAGTCGTTCGCCCTCGTCGCCACACCGGGGAACCGCCAGCACGTCGTCCGCTGCAAGTTGCGTCGTGTTCGCCTCTCTTCGACGTCCGTGGAGGGGATGCCCAGCACAACAAGGTACTCCCGCCGGCTCCACGTGTCCACAACACTGCGTGGGATGTGAGCAAGTGCTGCATCTTCCGCGGCAGTGACGCGCGAGTGGCGGAGGTTGTTGGGCTCCGGCGCCCCATCATCGGCAGCGGTGTCGAACCTGAGGGTCAGAACAGTCGTGGCCACAATGAAGGGAATCAGCAGCACAGTAGCCCGCTTCAGCTTCTGTCTGAGCGTCAGCAGTTTCGGTTTCGCCATGGTCGCTGTTGGTGTGAGAGACTAAGCAATAGAAAAAAAGGGGCGGAGAGAGTGTGGGAGCGGCAGGCGAAAATCAGAAACGCCACGGCCACGCGGCGCCACGCAGCCACGCAAGTGCGCGGAGGCCCGCCAGCCAACCTGCCGCGCCACCCGGATCCGGGACGGTGCGGATGAAGGGGTCAAGGCGGCGGAGCAGCCGGCAGCACGCGCCCCCCCGCCGAGCAACGGCGGAGAGAGGGAGAGGAAGAGAGGCCGCGGAAACAGGGGCAAGCAGCGCCAGGGAAACAGCGAGGGTTGGGGGCAGGGCCGCCGCGGCAGCAAAGTGGGCAGCGCCACAAGCACACAGGAGGCACGGGGGCCCACCGCAAGGGCTCGTCCGGCGCCTGGGGGACGCTGCGCCGCCTCCTCCCGCCATCGCGAGCCCCTCCGCACCCAATCACGCACGCACCGCCGCAGCGGCTCGACGATCCGCAATCAGCGCCCTTCTTTTGCTATTCCTCGTGCCTTCTCAAATAAACCCAACGGCCCGCACGCCGGCCACCGTCGCAGAGCAGCGCCGCCACGCCGCGCGGAGATGCGAGGAAGAGCCCCAGCCCCCGGAGATGGCGCCGCAGTGGGCGGCGCAACCCACAACCACGTTACGCAACCGCCCCGGGCTAGCGCAACACCTCGACAACCCGCGGCCGCCAAGCATCAAGAAAAAAAAAACAAATCGATAAACCGGGCCGTCGACAAATCAGGAAAAGGGAAGAGGAGGCACCTGCCACGAGCATCAACGTTATACCGCATTTGCGAGGGCTTTTGTGCCTTCCCGCCGCGCAGAGGCACTGTTGGAGGCAGTGCCTCCCCAACTCGAGGAACAACTGCGCCAACTTCTTGGTGAAGCACAGATTCCCCACTTCCCAAGCGTCCACTCCATGTTTTTTCCCATGCGCCTGCGGAGCCGGGCAGCGGCGTAGGTGCGGAACAGTCTCCTCGCACAGTTCACGTTGGCCGGTTTTCGCGACGTCCGGTCGATGCCCGTGGCATGCCGTGCGGTGGCGGGCCAGTCCGTCACTGCTGTGGCGCTGAAAGCCGCATGTTGGACGGGGAAATTCGGGCGGTGCGGATTCCATCGGGGTGTCCTCGCCGGGCAGCGTGCGCCTTCTCGGCGGCCTGACCCTCTGGCGTCCTGGAATCGGCGACAGCGGGACGCTGATGCATGGATGTGCGCGTAACATTTTAGGCGCGCAGTGCGCTGTTCCTCGGTGGCATTCTCCTTCTGCGTGGAGGAGAAAGCCGCCCGAGGCAAAGTCACTGTGTGGGATTGGCCTTCTTTCCCTTGTGGTTCAAGCCGTGCGGCGCGTGCATTGTAGCTCCATTTTGGCGTCGTGACATTCTCATTCTCACCATCGGACAGATTGTGCCGGGCGTGGCTGGCCGAGGCTCCGGCACTGCTCGCCCGCCTGTCACATTGAGGGCATTCATGAAGTGTTGTGGCTCCTGGTGCCGGATGTGGCTCTGTTTCGGAGCGTTCGTGTGCGCGTGAATGGGATGGTAGTCCCGCCCTCGTTTGGGCCTTGAATCCACAGGGCGTGCACCGGAACGGGGTGGATGCAGCCAGATCGTCATATCCCCGAGGACGCCTCCTTCGTGACCCGGAGCGGTCCTGCTTGTGGCAGTGTCGGTGACGAAGTCTGAGTCCGGCTTTTTGGTCGGACGACGCCGAGCAGAGACTGCATGGGAATGGCTGCGGCCTGGGCTGCGTAGTCTGTGGCGGAGGTGCGGTCGGCGTGTCGTCTCTCGCTCTCGTCCCCGCTCAAGTGGTGGGTGGTGGTTCCGGTGGTATTCCTCGCCGTCCCAGGTTGCCAGCGGAAGTTGAATTTCCACAGCATCTGGGAGAGCGTAACGCCATGGGCGTTAACCGTGCGCATGACAACAATAGTGCGGCAACTGCAGTGCTTGCCGCACACCGGGCATTCTGCCGGGGCGTTGCACCGTGGCAGGGTGGAGTCCAGCGGGAGAAAAGGTTTCGTGCGAGTTTTTT